>NC_043973.1:38019624-38319624 GCF_902148855.1 Sphaeramia orbicularis
ATTTTAGCATCGATCCCGCTGATGTCATCATGTCTATGTGTGTGCTGATGTCAGCATATCAATTGCCTCTATATATGTGCCAAATTTGAAGCAAATTGAAACAAAATTGATGTTTTTATAGACAAGTGAAATTTTGACCATTGTAAGTAAATGAAAGAATAAATAAGATTTTAAAAATTCATTAAAAATTTGCAGTTTGACCTAAATGTAATCACATCTATTCTGGGTCACTGGCAATCTATAAATCCAATTTGGTAGGAATTCAACCAATAGTTTTGCTGCTAGACTGCTAACAACCAAAGAAACAAACCAAACCAAAAACAATACCCCTTGCCTCCCCTTCAGGGGGCGGGGTAAAAATTTGGAGCTGACATTATTTATAGGTTATTATTTTATTATTTTACTGGTCTGATCCACTTGGACTGTATGTGGCCCCTGAACTAAGATGAGTTTGACAGCCCTGGTCATGTGGTGTTGCGTTTTTCAGGTGTGGTATCAGTCAGGTATCACACCTTGGTCCAGCCGTGGTGATCCTCGATGCAGTCCACGGACAGGGCGATCATTTTGACATTCCTTTTACTGAACTCACTGCTGAGTCTGGCGGCTCGGCCCAGCTCTGTGGTGCACACAGGGGTGTAATCTCTGGGATGAGAGAACAGGATCCCCATCTGGATGAAAACAGAACCAAAAGGAAGGTTCGAAGGGTCGGGTTAGGTCAGAGGAAGTTATAGTCATTCATAGCAATACTGTAAAATTCAACATTTCAACCTTAGTGTGTTATTGGACATTACAAGACTTTATTACTTTTGTGAAATGTTTCAAAATTTTTATTGTTATGTAGAAAATCAAGGTCAATGAAGTTGCCATATTTGGTTCCTTAACATAAGCGGCAAAAAAATCCAAGAAGTAAATAAAAAAATACAAGAAAAGCACATGTTAGGTGAGAAGAACATCACTTTTAGAACATTAAAACATAAGTGCTGATCCAGACACATGATCCCTTTGAACATCATTCCTTCCATTAGTACCATTACTTCATGGTACCTAACCAAGCAGGTACACTCACTGTTCATGCAGAGGTGGACTATACAGACCCTGTAGACCACACTGGACCTCAGATTGTTGACTAACTGTCCTCACTGTAACTGTCACTGCCAATGTCTTGTAATATGTGCAGAAATGACCATAAATAGTCATTTGCCCGATAAAGGGTTAACCCTTTACAGGACACTCATAGAGATACTCTAAAATTCAAAATTTCAACCTTAGTGTGTTATTGGACATAACAAGACTTTATTACTTTTGTGAAATGTTTCAAAACATTTGTTGTTATGTGGAGAATATCAAGGTCAATGACGTTACCATACTTGGTTCCTTACCCATAAGTGGCAAAAAAAAAAAAAAAAAAAATCCAAGTAAATTAAAAAAAAATACAAGAAAAACACATGTTAGGTGAGAAGAATATCTCTTTTAGAACATTACAACAACATAAGTGCTGATCCAGACACATGATCCCTTTGAACATCATTACTTAGTACCATTACTTATTGTTACTTACTTATTGTTATGTACCTATGTGTTTTATATATGTATGCGTGTAATTTTAATTATGTTTGTTTATTTTAACAACTTTGTACGGTGACCTTGAGTGTCCTGAAGGGAGCCTATAAATAAAATGTATTATTATTATTATTATTATTATTACTTCATGGTACCTAACAAAGCAGGTACACTCACTGTTCATGCAGAGGTGGACCATACAGACCCTGTAGACCACATTTGACCTCAAATTGTTGACTCACTGTCCTCACTGTAACTGTCGCTGCCAATGTCTTGTAATATGTGCGGAAATGACCAAAAATAGTCACTTGGCCGATAAAGGGTTAACCCTTTATAGGACACTCATGGAGATACTCTAAAGTTTAAAATTTCAACCTTAGTGTGCTATTGGAGGACATAACAAGACTGAATTACTTTCGTGAAATTTTTCAGTTTTTTTTTTTTTTTTTGTTATGTAGAAAGTCAAGGTCAATAAAGTTACCATATTTGGTTCCTTACCCATAAGTGGCAAAAAAAACCAAAACAAAACAAACAAAAAAAAACCTAAATCCAAGTAAATTTAAAAAAAAAAAACAAAACAAGAAAAACACGTTAGGTGAGAAGAATATCTCTTTCAGAACATTACAACATAAGTGCTGATCCAGACACATTATCCCTTTGAACATCATTACTTAGTACCATTACTTATTATTACTTACTTATTATTATGTACCTGTGTTTTATATATGTATATGTGTAATTTTAATTGTGTTTGTTTATTTTAACAACTTTGTACAGTGACCTTGAGTGTCCTGAAAGGAGCCTTTAAATAAAATGTATTATTGTTATTATTATTATTATTATTATTATTATTATTATTGTTATTGTTATTGTTATTACTTCATGGTACATAACAAAGCAGGTGCACTCACTGTTCATGCAGAGGTGAACCTTACAGACCCTGTAGACCACATTTGACCTCAGATTGTTGACTCACTGTCCTCACTGTGACTGTCACTGTCACTGTCTTGTAATATGTACGGAAATTACCAAAAATATGCTGAAGACTGACAGATTTTGTTCTGACGTAGGTTCCTCTCATTGAGCTCATACCTGTTGTCATTGTGGTTACTAATTCCAGCAACGTGAGGGTGAAAGTGCAACGTCATATGTCACCCACAGGATGTGACCTGATGCTGGTAAAATGATGATGAGGGGCTTTTTTCCCCTCAGGTCAGCACTGTGATTGTGCACTAATAACATGGGTCACAGATTTCAGATTTACTTGTTGAGTTTAGTGATGCTTTTAAGTGAGTTTAACACTTTACAGGTCTTTAAAATTCACATTTATACTGATATAAACGTGTGTGTGGAATAAAATTAAAGCAACTTTTAATCATAGCTCATGCAAACTAAACCTACCATCATAGTATATTATACTGAAAGTTTTTCACATTAAAGAGAGTATAAAGCAGAAGTCAGAGATTTAACAGGAACTCACTCTTCACAGTGTGTGCACTAAACTTCCGATGTGCACCTGAAATTCACTAATAAAAATGAAACTGCCTACTTACGAATCACCGAGAAAATCATGAAGTTTAATTGTGCCAGTGGTGGTTTCTGCCTCAAAATTGGGAAATTCATCTCCGAGCAGAAGTCCGGGCATATTCAGCAGAGGTGTGAACGTCTGTTTGCAGCTCTGATAACCGATAAAGAGAGAAAAAGAGAGACAGGAGGCGGAAACATCCCCCTCTGTGTGCGCCACTTTATTGACATAAGCATCCATTGTGAACTGCATAGGCCAGCACATCAGACCACGCGGTGCGTAATATATATGGTGCGTTCAGGTCTCGGTTTTGATTGATAGGCGCAGTTGTTTGCAAGTTTTTCAACCTGGGATAACTTTCTAGAAAGGATCACAATTTTACTTTAATGCTGCATTTGTAATCCAATGGAATATAAACCAGTAATATTAGAAAAAAACATGACATTAAGATATTTTACGCATTTTTTTTTTTTTTATTATATCTTATTTTTTCTTATTTATCCCAGATGTAATCCTTAAAGACAAAACTGTAACCCAAAACTCATCTTTAACTGCATGTTAATAATAGTAGATTCCCACTGTGTAATTTATCAGCCACGTGACCAGACCGGTCCACTGTTGAGCTGGTAAATTCTATCTGGAGTAGAGTTTAGAGATTTTGCATCAGAGCGCACAAGGATTAAACTGTTTACTACCAACAAGTGGACCGTAAACATTGCGGATAAATTACTGAAGAGACATTGCCAAATAAAAAATGTCTTCATCATCATCAACATCCAGAAGGAATAGCTGCCGTGGAGCTGCGTGTGGAACCCGGGCATCCTCAGAGTGCCATACCCGCCGTAGGGGCTCCAGCTGTTCCTACTTTTCCTCTGGAGCACAAACTGAAGACTTTTCCGTCAGCCTGAGCCAGCCGATATTTACTATAACTCTTCGGTTCTTGCTGGCTATAGATCTGTGGTTGTCCAAACGCCTCGGGGTGTGCGCCTGTGAGGAGTCTTCGTGGGGCAGCATACGGCCGTTGGTGCGACTGGTGGAGTTCTCCGGGCATGTCGTCCCTTGGCTCTTCGGTACCATGTACACTCTGGTCCGTGGAGAGAATGTGGCGGAGCAAGAGATCATGTTCAATCTGGTCCTGGGTGAGCAAAAGTGTGTCGCCTTTTTCATTTTGGTTTTATCAGGAATGGCACCAGGATAAAACATGACCCTGCAGCGGTCAAAAAAAAAAAAAAAAAGTCAAAAACACAAATTAGTTTGTGCTTTATTTTTTATACAACCTCTTGTTAACCCTTTCATGCATAGCTCACTCCAGTAGACAGTTCTTCTCCAGCTGTTCTCTTGTATATTAATGGGTTTTGTTGTTTTAATTCCATATCAGCCAACACAGTGGACACTTACAGGGGTTGGACAAAATAATGGAAACACCTTCACCTCAAGATGATAATGCCCCAATCCATACAGCTAGAATTGTTAAAGAATGGCATGAGGAACATTCTAATGAAGTTGAGCATCTCGTATGGCCGGCACAGTCCCCAGACCTCAACATTATTGAGCATTTATGGTCAGTTTTAGAGATTCAAGTAAGACGTCGATTTCCACCGCCATCGTCTCTAAAAGAGTTGGAGGGTATTCTAACTGAAGAATGGCTTAAAATTCCTTTGGAAACAATTCACAAGTTGTATGAATCAATACCTCGGAGAATTGAGGCTGTAATTGCCGCAAAAGGCGGACCTACACCATATTAAATTATATTTTGTTGATGTTTTAAGGTGTTTCCATTATTTTGTCCAACCCCTGTATGCATCATCCCATACACTGACATTCATACCATTACTGTAACTGTGCTGTTCTTGATCAACCTGATCTACAGTGACACGTTTTAATGTAAATCAATTGTTATTTGTTAGACAAAGAGTTTTTTTTTTTTTTTTTGTGCATATTATCCCCATGAAGTGAGTAATTACTAGCATTAGAATATCTTAAAATGCGAGAAGACATCAGATTAGCAGCATTAAAAATGTTTTTATTTCATTATTTTCATATTACTTTCTGATATTGGGTTTTAAACACGTTTCTACTTCAAAAATTAAATGCATGGATATTTTTGTAACTCCATAGAAAAAAAAACTCGATCACATTGTTTTTTTTTTTTTCATGGCTAAGGAGGAATAAAAACACTCAAAAAATAATTCTTGACTCAGGTTCTCACAATTCATGCATGAAAGGGTTAAAGTTGTCACTCACCATCACTTCATATTATTTACCTAAAATGCACATTTATAATGTTTTATATAGTCTCTGGTGACTTTGACAGTGTTAAACAGTGTAAACAGATGTATTTTTTTGCAGCCAGTTGATGACATCCTTTTGACATTTTCCCAAAACACAATGACATGTTAGTCTGAATTATTCTATTTTTTCTTTGTCATCCCGGGTTTAAAGCCATAATCCTTCACCATAATCTAACCTCACGGCCGTAAAATAAACATTAAGTGCGTAAATTAGCTGTACATTGTTTATGCGGAGTTACGCTTAACGCCACTTTACCAGCGGCCAAATCCCCTGCGTTATTACGCACATTTGTGCCAAGTCTAATGTGAAGTTATTCAGAGTAGCTTTATTGAGGTCTGCTCTGTAACGTTAATGGATATTAAAATAGCTCGGTATGAACCCAACCAGTCTCCCCATGCGTCTAATAATGCATTAGTCCAGCCACAGACTGTGTGTGCGTCCTCGTGACCGAAAAACAACTACAGCGCAACCATGGAAAGTTTTCCTCTTTAAGCCACAGCTGATGGGATCTGACGGACATGCACGCGACACGCGCAGTTGCGTGTTTGCATCTGCAGATTATCCTCGTTGACAGTTTTCACATCAGGTCCCGGGCTGTTGGATTGGAATTTACAAGCGAATTTATTCATAGTTTCGATGATCTTTTGGGAGAAATTCTCTTTAAAATATTAAGCTCATATACTATTTTAATATATTGGGGGGGAAATCAAATAAATAAAATACAATATATTGAGCTTTTCTGCAAGTTACATTGTATAAAAGTACATCACATAATGCTGCAGATCATTGTTGTAGGTTTTGTCCTTAAGTCTTTAACCATTTCATGCATCCCAGCCAGCATGTCCATGTGGGCCCCAGAAGGGTTACATTTGGGCTGCATATAAGGGTCCCATGTGGGTTTGTCCGCAGTTTCCATGGTGACCCCACATGTGTTTGCCCAGATCAGAATCAGAATCAGAGACCTGAATATCTCATATTATTTATTCTTCACACTATTTTATCCCACAATATTTATCTTTCATGTCATTTGCACTACTTCTCATGTTATTTGCACTACTTAAATTCTATGTTTTACAAATATCTTAGTTTGCAATATTTTTTATTTTTTAATGTAAATAACGGTGCCTTTTACTGATATTTGTTGTTGTTTTACTGATGTTTTTTGTCTGTCTGTAAACTGTTGCACTGAAATGGAGAGCTTTACCTCAGTTTCGCTGTACATGGTACAATGACAAGAAAGAGATTCTGATTCTAATTTTGATTCTGATTCTGATCTGGGCAAACACATGTGGGGTCACCATGGAACCTGCGGACAAACCCACATGGGACCCTTATATGCAGCCCAAATGTAACCCTTCTGGGGCCCACATGGACATGCTGGCTGGGATAGTGGTCACTACAGTGGACAGTTATTCTACAGCTGTTCTCTTGTATATTCATGGATTTTATTGTTTTAGTTCCACCTCAGCCAACACAATGCATCATCCCATACACTGACATTCATACCATTACTGTAATTTTGCTGTTCTTGATAAACCTGATCTGCACTAACATGTTTGAGTGTAAATCAGTTGCTTGTTATTATTATTAGACTGTAATTAACAGGGTTTTTTTAAACAAAAAGTTGGGTTTTTTTGCATATTATCTCCATAAAGTGAGTAATAACTAGTATTAGAGTATGTTAAAATGTGACAAAACATCAGATTAGTGGCATTTAAAAAATATTCCATAGTTTTCACACAGTATGTCAGTAAATACATGTTTCTGTGCTTCAGAAATTAAATGCATGGTGTCCGACTGAGTGGACATTTTTGCAACTTCATGAAAAATAGGTTCATAAAAAATAAATAAATAAATAAAAAATCAATGGCATTGTTTTTTTCTTGTCTAAAGAGGAATTAAAACACTCAGGAAAAAATCTTGATTAAGGTTCTCATAACTCATGCATGAAAGGGTTAAAGACTTTACAATACTATATTTTGGTTCTATATTTAAAGACTCCTTCTGTCATATAAAAAGACATTATAATCTACAATGATTTCAAGGTTAATAGAAATTCTCCTTCCCTGCCAATGAAAGATACACTATTTCTATGCAAATATTGTGAATTTCTCTAGTTTATGTGCCACTGCTGTTTCCTGCATCCCTAAAAGTCAACCTTCAATCTTGGCAGCTTCAGGTTTCCACATCACATATGTAAAAAAAAATGCAAACTAGATTGTGCAGTTCCTTGAGATGTCCTTAATCCTGCCTGTATGACTTAAAATAAATATTCAGATTTTTGGTGAGTGCAGTGATGCATTCAGCATTCATCTATAGCTGGATAAACCCTTGAAGAGCTGAAATCACAACTCAGTGAAAGTCAAAGACTACACTGAACAAACAGTAACATGGAAGAAGTATTTTGTCTGTAGATAGTTACTCAGACAGGTTAATATGTTGTGTTTTCAGTCTGTGATGTCTTTCTTTCCTCCTCCCAGCTCTGCTTTTGGACCTCATGCTGGTCAGAGTGGTGAAGACCTTGGTCAGACGTCGTAGACCTACCCAGAACCGCTCTGACATCCTCTCCACCTTTTTTGTGGAGAGATATTCTTTCCCTTCGGGCCATGCCACCCGGGCGGCCATGTGTGCCCGGTTCCTTCTGGCCCAGCTGGTGGACACAGACTCCATGCGGGTCCTGGTGGTGGGCTGGGCTACTCTGGTGAGCCTGTCCCGCCTGCTACTCGCTAGACATTATGTGACAGATGTGGGCTTTGGCCTGGCCATGGGTTACTGCCAGTACAGCCTTGTGGAAAGGTTATGGGTGACCTGGGACTGCCTGCAGGACCTTTTGCTCCTGAGACTAGGGGAAAGACTCAACAGGGCTTACAGTGGACTGTGGATAGCAGACTGGAAACATTAGGTGGATCTGTATGTTGCATGAGTGCATGTCAGTCATGCTACACAGTTATGATTAATTACTGGATCATGTTATATATAGTTGACTATTGTTATATTATGTGTATTTTTCATGTGTATTTTTTCTCTTGCATTAACCCATAAAGACCCAAACAGCCACTGGTGACCAAAAGCATCTACTGATCTAAAATATTTAATCACCACTGATCCACTAATCCTATCAATACATGTAAATAATTGGTGTTAAATACAGTTTGTCATCTTTTCATGATAATCAAATATGACCCATTTGGACGTTCAGAGGCTCTGTAGTTACCGTGGAAACACCGTCAACTTCTACAACATTGATTCACCAGTAAAGTCTATGGAGTTTGATAAATGATAGCAGATGGAAACACTTGTTTTTGTATTCAGTTATTGATATCTTTCCTGAAAACGTTTCTTTTCCTTCACTTTTCTCTGTTTCTGATTTAAATCTTTAAAACCTGACGTGTCATCGCTGACACACCCTGTGTATATGCAGTTTGGATAGCTGTAACTCTTTCACTATTTGTGCAACTGGAAAAATTCCAATGGTTTCTAACTTGAGACGTTACACTTTATAGACCTTTTTTTTGGGTCATTATGGTAGTTTCATTCATGTCTGTTCTAGAACCTGGAGAAAAAGCCATTTTAGCAGTATTATAACAGATAGTAAATTATAAATACTAGATTTTGATAGATCTGGGAAAACAGTGCTCTGGAAAAATGGGCAAAACAGACTCACTCACAGCATATTTTATAGTCAAAATAAGAAAAGTCCAGTTGGACCATTTTCAGCTAAGGGTTTAAAGAACTTTTATGAACATTTACATGATTAGTGAATTGAATATATGGAAATACCCGATTTTCACCTAAAAACACAACCAGACAAAGGATAATATTATAATAAATGGAGATAAATCGTTTAAGAAAGGTTAAATCTTGAAAAAATTGTTTGGAAACTGTCACAAAAGTTGTACTGGGTCTTTATGGGTTAAAAAAAAAAGCCTTTAGCTTGTTTGCACAAATCAAAAACCAAAGCAGATTTTAACTGTAACACTAAAAAAGTGCCTTTGAAACCAACTCACTGTTGATGTGCAGAAAACACTTATGAGTTTATGAGAAATTTTAAACAACAACAGGCCTTGATCTAATCGCCATCTCAGTATGTAGTGCCCCGAGGCTGGTGGTTTTGTGGGTTTAATGTATTTGTAGGAACTCTTGTGGGGGAGGAAGTCAATTCACACTTGCACGAGTTTCCATCAGCTGCTGCTCTGTCTCCTGACTGTCATTATAATTTGCCCCATCTCCTCTTACAGTGACGTTAAACAGTGCTCAACCCAAATGCCAGCTACCATCTTTTTTTTTTTTTTTTTTTTTTATAACCATGCTGTACAGAAGTTTCAGCTAAATACTTGTTTTAGTTACTGTGATTTGCTTTAATCTTTATATAAAGCCAAAGTGGTAGTTTTTCCTGGTGCAAACAGGTTTTGTCACTGTATGTAGGTGTGTATGCATGATGCAGTTACAGCCATTGGTCTACAGAGGGCAGTGCACAACCAGGATATGACCACCAGTGACTACTGAAGGCTTCTGGAAAACCTACCATACA
This sequence comes from Sphaeramia orbicularis, assembly GCF_902148855.1. NCBI lineage: Eukaryota > Metazoa > Chordata > Actinopteri > Kurtiformes > Apogonidae > Sphaeramia > Sphaeramia orbicularis. Next base: position 38,029,533 of record NC_043973.1, read on the forward strand.
CAAAGCAACAGAAAAATGTCATGGAACTGTAAAACTTTTTTTTTTTTTTTTTTTTTTTTTTTTCTAAGGGCTGATGATCAAACATTTTGTGACCTTATAGAACTGTTATAGAGTCAGAGGTTAGTGGAGCACGTTCACAATGTCAGTGGTTCCTAAGATACAGTAAATTAACCCTTTCATGCATGAATTATGAAAACCTTAGTCAAAATTTTTTTCTTGAGTGTTTTTGTTCCTCCTTAGGCATGAAAAAAAACCCAATGTGATGGAGTTTTTTTTTTTTTTCTTTTCATGGAGTTACATAATGTCCATGCATTTAATTTTTGAAGTAAAGAAATGTGTTTACAACCCAATATCAGAAAGTAAGATGAAAACAATGAAATAAAAACATTTTAATGCTGCTAATCTGATGTTTTCTCACATTTTAACATATTCTAATGCTAGTTATTACTCACTTCATGGAGGTAATATGCAAAAAAAAAATCTTTTTGTCTAAGAAATAACAATTGATTTACATTAAAACATGTCACTGCAGATCAGGTTTATCAAGAAGAGCAAAGTTTCAGTAATGGTCTGAATTGCAGTGTTTGGGATGGTGCATAAGTGTCCACTGTGTTGGCTGATATGGAACTAAAACAAAAAAATCCATGAATATACAAGAGAACAGCTGTAGAATAACTGTCCACTGTAGTGACCACTATGCATGAAAGGGTTAATATCAATATTTCACTTTGTGTTTTTAATCATTCGTGATTATTTTCACCTACTCTTTATCAAATATATGTCTTTTTTATCATTTGAGAGGAAAGTAACTGTAAGTGTATATATACTGAAGTGCAATTCTGTTCTTTCCTGTAATATTTAAATTTTTATTGAACTTTATACTTCTACTCCACATCACCTCAGAGAGAAATATGATACCTTGTTCTCCACTACACTGTCTGGCAGTTTTAGCTACTTTCTGTATTGCAGATAAAACTGAAACACATCAGCAAACATTAAACTGAGTATTTCTAACTGATGGTGCAGTTGGGTCACATTTAAGATGTCTCTAAGTTGTTCATATATGTGTATATATGTTAAATGTCGTCAAAAAACAAAGATTACAGGAAAAAAAACAGTGTGTATCAGAAATTAGTTTTCTTCTTTCATCTCCCATTTATCATGTGACGAGTCTTCATATTTTTCTACAGTCTCTGTTTATAAAATTAGTTGGAAAGTTGTTCACACTACCTCCACCTCCAGCAGAAACAACAATGACATATCCTCCTAAGACCGGGGAAAGTGAAAATTTTAGCTTTTTTACATTAAACAGTTGTTTTGATTGGAACCTGCATAATACAACAGTTTTTTTCAGATACATTTTTAAAATTTTATTTATTTATTTATTTATTTATTTATTTATTTATTTATTAATGGAATGTCCTTTGCGATAGACAGTATTTTTTTAAGTAAAACTGTCAAACTTTTGTCCCCTACAGAGGACAAAAATGTATTGCTGGGTCTCAGGAGGATATAGAGACACACTGATCCTTCAGATTTAAGAATGTATTTAAGTTGTATAGAAAAATATATCAGTCAGAGGGACCTATTAAGTACTTTTAATACTTTTTAATAATTTCACTTTTGCACTTATGCCTAAATAGGATTTTTCTTGCGGGGCATTTAGAATAGAATAGAATAGAATAGAATAGAATAGAATAGAATAGAATAGAATAGAATAGAATAGAATAGACTTTATTGTCATGACACCAGTTGTGTAACAAAATTGCATTTAGTTGTAATGAGACTTTTATGTTTCCATTGTAGTAATTTTATTTAAGTAGAGGATCTGAATACTTCTTTTATTACTGGATAATGGATTTTTACAAACTTTAGACTCACTGTTGGACTAAAATCTGAAAAAATTCACATCACAACAACACAAAATGTTTGCTTTTCTCATTTTTTTATTGGCAAATTAAATAACACAAACATTTATAAACACAAACACAACTTTAATCAACATAATGATTCTGAAATGTGTATCTAACAGCCACATTAATCTGATATATGGATATTTCTGCGTTAACATAGTACATCTTATTTACAGAAGTCATAGAAAACATTTTTGTGATGCAAAAACATGCAAAAAAAAAAAAAAAACCAAGCTCAGTTCAGAGACTAATTCAAAGGATTATGTGTTCGTTGGTATTCATTTGCTCTTGCATCAGCACAGTCCGATACACTGTAAGTCCTTGAACGTCTCCTTCAGCTGCTGACCCGGCCCAGTTTGACATCATAGGTGACCATATGGAAGTTGTCCCAGGCGAACAGCTTCCTCTGGACGTGGTTGTAGTCTACCATGCTGTTGTAACGATACTTGTTCTTGAAGGGAATAGCGACAGCCCGCCCCACACCGGTCGCAGTGTCAAACATGTAGTTAATGGTGGTGTTGGGTGCCGTGTAGCTGGACACCGTGTACAGACGACCACACACCATGAAAGCATTCGCCACTGTGTTCTTCCTGATGTTGGTCTCCCAGCTCTTCTTCACCTCCAGGCTCTTGGGATCCAGCTGGGAGATTACAATTGCACCTTTGGCCTTGTTTGTACTGTAGATGGCCCACAAGCCCTGCTCATCCACTGCCAGGTCGACGTCAGTGTAACCACCCCAGGAGTAAGGGTACTGCCCGTGGAAGCCAGCGTGAGGCAGATCCAGGCGTGATGCCAGGCTCTCAGACACCAGATCATAACGGATCAGTGTACGGCTACGTCTACGCTGGTAGTACAGGGACCCTCTGTAAACCGTTGCCCCTGTGCTCTCTATGGGCTCGGGCAAAACCAGGACCTTCATAGGGAACCCACGAGAGAACTGATTGATGTCTTCATACGCAAAGACCTGCCGAACGTCTTTTCCCACTGCGTCGATCCGCCACACGGTGTTGTTGGTGTAATGAGAGCCTTCAGGTTCAGGATCCTGCAGCCACACTCCATACTTCCCTGTAATACTGTCAGCTTTTCTGTGCAACACGGGGTCTCCCACAAACTGCAGCTCACCACAGCCTACAAGACAAAGAAGACAAACTTTAGGGTTATTTAAGGTCGATTTTAGGTGGTTGAAGCATTAAATGTGTTGGAATGTTATTAAGGTATTCTGCTCAGATTCAGATTCAGATTCAGAAAACTTTATGTACCCCATACGGCAGTGGTTCTCAACCTTTTTTGGTTCCTGACCCTATTTTAACATCGTAAATTTCTGGTGACTCCAGACATTCAAAACAGAGATTTTTTATTTTTTTTTTTTGCTTAAACTAATTTGTTTTTGATCATGTAATAGTTTGCTATACTATGTTGCAAATAAACATTAATTTTAGACGACATTTAGTCTATATAATGTATGTTATTATGGACGGAGGCAGAAAAGCCAGGTGTAGATTACTGCACAAAGTGAGAATTTTATTTTCCTTGGTCAGAATATGTACAGTCAGTCCAGCTTGGATTTACAAGGAGGACAATTAATACTGAACAAACAAGAACTCAAACTATGAATTATGAAAGAGCTGCAGCATTTGAAACCGACCACAATGAACATTTGACAGATAAACAATACCACAGTGCTGCAGTTTCAGCTTCACAGTTGGTCGTGTCTTTTATGGATTGTGATTGTTTCTCTCAACTCACCATATATATATTTTTTATCAGTAATTTTTTTTTTTTTTTTTAATGAATTAGTAGAAATTTCAGGTGACCCCATTTGAATTCCAGGCGACCCCATGTGGGGTCCCGACCCCATGGTTGAAAAACATTGCCATACGGGCAATTTATTTGCAGCTTACCGCAGACACCAACCCACATCCAAAGTGCAATGTGACAAACATAAATAAATCAGTGTACAAAGACAAGATTATTGGAAGAAACTACGAATAAATGCATTTAAATAATCAGCAATAAATAATCAATAATTACCAATGCAGACTAAAAGACAAAAAGATCCTATTGGTTCTGCTAACATTAAAAAAAAAAAAAATACAGCACTAAGTTCAAATTAGAATTATATGTACTTTTCCTTGAGTGTTTCTATTTATGTAGCTTTATTTTATTACTCTAAAACATCGCAGAGTAAAATATTGCACTTCTATTCCATTACATTTGTCTGACAGCTTTACTTACTTCTTTTTCCCTCTCATTCCTTTTTGGTGAATCATAGATGAAGTTTCCTGTATGAGTTGAAGAATTTCTCCTCTTTTTTAAACTACATGAAGTCTTTAAATTTCCTCTTGCATTAGTCGGAAAATGTGTTGTTGCAAAGATGAAAACCAGCCTGTTTTTCTGAGATGATGGAAAGCTGACATTTTAGAAATACAATCGTGGAAAAAATTCTTAGACCATCAAAAGTCATGAAAAAAAAATGTTTTTTGTGTATCATGTGACTAAAACAGACAAAAAAGAAAACATGGAATGCCTAAAAGCATTGTTTTTGTCAGTACAATGCCATAGATATTGATGTAAGAACTGAAGAGATTTTGGTTATTGTCAAGAAAATCATGGAAAATGGATAGATATCAGCTCTGAAATTAAACTCTTATGAGCAATTTTTGTTGTTATCATTATATTTGTCCAAACAAATGTACCTTTAGTTGTACCAGGCATTAACAATGAACGACAAATTGAAGAAAACAAGGAGTGGTTTAATAATTTTAACCGTGACTGTATAGTTCTCACAAGTCAGTTTGATGTTTTTAGATTAAACAGTTTAACAGCATATAAACTGAGAAATAAAATGCAAAATATACATTACTACAACAGTAATGCAATCCCAAAACATCATATATAATAATAAACCAGTCAGAGACCATTTTATTGCAAAATGATTAAACTTTTCAAGCTTTAGGTGCATTCTGCTGATTTTTAATACAATATTAATACTTTTTTCTCAAGGATGGTATCTAAATACTTCTTCAGTCATAACTTTAAACCTCCATTCTTTACCTGTAATGCTGTGGTTTCCCTCAGGAAGGAGGCGGGATGCTGGAACCTCTGTCACTTCTGCCTTCATCTCCTGGTATGCACCATTGCTATATGCAGGGTCTGGGAGAGCTAAAAAAACAAAAACAAAAAGAACACACAGACAATCTCAGACAAGACTCAGTGAGTCAGCTGTTAGCCTCTATAGTGCAGCAGGGTCTCCTAAAACACTGGTATTTTCTCTTCAAAATGATCATGCTCACATAAACAAGCACGCATGAGTGACAAAGCTGTAAAAGACGGGTCTGCGTTGTAAATTCCTATCCCTTTACTCAACATGGGGTGACTAAACTGCAACCTGACCTGGACACTTTTCACAGCCTATGTAACTGAAAAAAGCTCAAATCAAACCACATCATGTAAAAGCAGCATTGGAGAGGTAAATGTAGTGGCAATATTACTGCAAAATAAATAGTTTCTAAGACAAAAATATGTAGTAGCGTACAATTTCTACTGCAAACATCAGGATTAACAAGAAACCTAATTGTATTATTTTCTGTTAAAAGCTTAATTACCTCAAATATACCACAAATTTTGCAAAAACAGAGCTGAAAGGCTTTTGTCAACAACATGAAGCCATAAGTCCCCTCTGTCTTGTCTATATATGTTTGTGTGTGTGTATGTTGTGTGTATTTTTGTATGTTATGTATGCATTTTTATTTTGTGTGTGTGTGATTAACCTTACTTTTTCTCACTTTTCCTTTTTTTTTTTTAATTTGATACTATCATGGTGTTCTTTGGTATCTCATGACACATTTTTATGTCTTGGGCTCACTGTTGGTATTCTTGCTCTCATTCCAGTAATATTGTATAACCTGAAATACCTCTGTTCGATTTAATTCGTTAAATGAAAATGAAAATAAAAATTTGATCACAAAAAAACAAAAAACAAAAACAATGTAAAGCCATGTGCTTTTGCATAGTGCAATGCTATACTCTGTACAGTCATGGCTAAAAGTTATGAGAATGACACAAGTTGGTTTGTTTTTGCAAAATAAGTAGTAATTTGAGGTACACTGATCAACAGTTAGAAGCGCTTTATGCATTTTTGCAAATAAATCTCATTTAAGTAAAGAATCTGTTTGTGTAATTTCCAAAACTTTTGGCCATGACTGTATAAAGTGTTGCATTACACCACACAAAAACACATGGCTACATCAATGAAACCCTTTCAGTACAGGGAATCAGCAAAAAAATTCAACATTTCAAGTTTTTCTTGCTTTTCACCTTTGTATCCTAACTGAAAACATTACAAAAGTAATCAAAAATGAATTCAATCTAATAAGTTGCATTATTTTAGTGAATCAATTAAAGCAGATGCATTATTTGTAACATTTTAATCATCATTTTATAACCTATAATCTTTCAAAGACATATAAGGTGTGAACATCATTTACTAGGAAGATGAATTTTGAGGCTGTTTTTTTCTGTTTTGTGACTGATGGACATACCACTGGCAGGTCTCTGGTTGTTTTCATGTTGAGCCCCTCCTGGGATCTGCTGACAGGGTTTCTGCCTGAGGACCTCTGCCTCCTGACTCATCTCGGACACCCTCCTCTGAAGCTCCTGGACCTGCCTGTTGAGACGTTCCTTCTCCTCCTGCAGCTGGTTTCTCTCCCCTGTAACCTGTGCGTACGCTTCCTGCAGACCCTCCTCACTTTTACTATCCTCTCCTGCTAAAAGCCTGCTAACCAGAGCCTCCAGCACGGTAAGCCGGGACAGGACTCCATCTATCTCTGGTTTTCTGGCACCTCCGGGGCAGCTGGACTCCTCTGGACTGGCCACGGTGAAGGTGTAGTGGCAGCGTCCGGTCTGGTCAGTTGAGCGGCTGAAGGAGGCTTGGTTTTCAGTTTGGCTTGAGCTGGTTAAGGTGAAGCAGAAAAGACCCAGAAGAGACACCTGAAGCCACATTTTGGAGATTTTTTAAACAAGATTTAAGCAGATGATCCTCAGATTTGGGGATATTTGCAAGGATAGTACTATTTATCTTCTTCTGCTTGTGTCAAAGAGACTATATTTCCCTTCTGGAGATTTGAGACTTGAAGTTGTCTCTCCTGACCTGAGTGTCAGTGGTCAGTGCAGGTTAGTGTCTGAATTCCAGCAATGCTGAGAGTAGGATATTTATACTGTTAACTGACAGGGAGTGGGAGGGGATGAGGAGTGTGTCAGGGAGTGAAAAATCCAAGGGGTGTGGAGTTTGCATACAGATCCACGTGTTTCTAGTTTTTGGTGATGGTGGGTGAAATGTACTGAAAGTGGCAAACAGGATCAGTGGAAAAATGCACCTGATAATTCGACATTCTTTATATTAAGGCTCAACAGTTGGTGTGTGTTTGCAGGTTGTTTTGACTGGACACCATTTTATGTGTCTACAGGCTGTGCTGTTTACTTCCTCTGTAACTGATAGTTTCGCCATTAAACCGCCATGTGATTAACTGTAAACCCGGTTTATGGGTGGCACCGGGGTCTTGGGGGCTTTGTTGAGTAATTCAGGAATCTGCAGACTAGGGTTAGCCAGTCAGCGATGCAGCCTGGTGCTTCAGGTGCAGGAATGTCTGGCACATAGGGAATGGCAAGAAAAGAATGTTTGGTCCTTGTTTCTTCCCAACAAACCCCATGTTTTCCATAAATATGGGCTGTTTTATCATTAATTAAAGCCGAGAGTAAGGAAAAAGTCATGCATTATAAGAGAAAATAACTAATTCTACTGCAAAAATCTAAATTTTACCAAGTGTATTTTTCTCATTTCTAGTCAAAATATCTCATCACACTTAAAATAAGACATTCTCCAACTGTAACCTATAATAAAGCCCATCATGTTCATCAAGGAAATAATTTCTTATATGCAGTAAATATAACTGAAAATTAACAACAAAAATATGTTCCACACACCAGCTCAACAGTTGCAAATTAATGTTGCTAAGTCTTTTGTATCATGTTACATATTTACACATTTTTGCATGAATGAACATGCAGTTTTGACAGCACTGCAAAAATCAAAATCTTACTAAGTGTATTTTTCTCATTTCTAGTCAAAATATCTCATCACACTTAAAATAAGACATAATCACCTAAAAAGTAAATTTTCAGTGAGATATAAGAATTTATTTTTAGACAATAGATCTTGAAAATCTTATTTCAATAAATCTTACCAAGATAATTTTCACTTGTTCCATTGGCAGATTTTTTTTTTTTGCTTAATTCGATATGTTTTTTTTTTTTTGTTGTTGTTGCTTAATTCAAGATCAAGATCTATTGTCTAAAAATAAGTTCTTATATCTCACTGAAAAGTTACTCTTTAGGTGATTATGTCTTATTTTAAGTGTGATGAGATGTTTTGACCAGAAATGAGAAAATTACACTAATATTTTGATTTTTTCCAATGTAGGAAAATCATCACTTTGGCTTCCATTATTTATCCAGACATGTGACTACTTCTGTTGTTGTTTATTTAAGTAAAAATCAACCCAATGGATAATGTTAAGCTGTTTTCACCATTTATTAAGTTAGCCATTAAATAACAACAATACAATATTTCAATCCAGAGCAGTAGAAAGCAGACACAAGTAGAGTAAACAGCTTAAAGGAATGGAAAAAAAGTATGCAAAATAGGACTAATACAGTGCAAACAGATGATTAAAACAGCTATTTAGCAAAAGCAATTCAAATGTAACCAGAGAGGACATAATCTGACAAAAAGTCTAACAGGATAAAAGGCAAATATACACCTACAAGTCTGCATTTTAACCAGGTTTTGAGATTTCATGCAAAAGAATGTACTGTTTTCCCCTGTATACAGTTGTTGAAAAAATGATTAAACCATCAAAAGTCAGCAAAAACAATGGTTCTGCAATCAAGTACCAACTCTTGTGTGTATCATGTGACTAAAACAGACAGAAAAGAAAACATGGAATTCCTAAACGCACTGTTTTTGTCAGTACAATGCCACAGATTTTGATGTAAGAACTTAACCCTGTAAATCCTGAACCATCAAATCATCAACAGAAAATTCCAGTTCTTTGAAACTGGAGCCTTTATTGGTCCTTCTGAACAACCAAAAAAAAATTTTTTTTCAAATATCAGTTTCCATTTATGAGTATCAATTTTGTATCATATCTGATGCATCAGGTCTCAATGCTCAAATATTATTATTTTTGAACAAACAAAAACATAAAATGAACACAAACATATCTAACAAATTGGTAATTCCTTTTCAAAATAGCGAAGTTCTGCCTCCTTCCTCATTAATGACAGTCTTGTAGTGTCACTGGAAAGGCCTCTGGTGAACAAATTATTGGATGGTGGATGGTGGATTATCTGTGTATTGCATGTAGCTAATTGTATACATCAGGTTTTTCAAGAAAAAATACATCACACTGATCATGTAGAGGGCTTCAAAACTCATGTATCAAATATGATACATTTGGCATTATAGGGTTAAGTGATTTTGGTTATTATCAACAAAACCATGGAAAATGGCTTGATATCAGCTCTTAAATCACATTCAGATTCAGAAAAATTTATTTATCCTATATGGGCAAGTCACTTGCAGCTTACCACAGACATCAGCAGACATCCAAAGTGCAGTTTGGCAAACATAAATAAATCAGCGTACAAATACAAGATCAGTGAAAGCAACTACGAATAAATGCATTTAAATAATCAACAATAAATAATCAATAAATACCAACGCAGACTAAAAGACTAAAGACCCTATTGGTTCTGCTAACATAAAAAAAAAATCTCATATAAAGTGACTAAAAGGATAAAATTAAACTCTTATGCTATTTTTGTTATCATTATATTTGTCCAAACAAATATACATTTAGTTGTACCAGGCATTAAAATGAACAAGAAATGAAAGAAAACAAGGGGTGGTCTAATAATATTTTCCGCAACTGTATTTATTGGTATATTCCAGAACTAGGAATCTGTTATTGTGAAGGCTGACTTGACATGAAACCTCTGGGAGTTGGTATGTTTCTGCGCTGAACACAGAGGGGAAATACCAGATATATCACCACTGAGTCTGAGCCAAAAATACCCATGTAAGTGTGTAAAAAACATTATTCTAGTCTCTAAAAACCAGTCGAGATTAAACCCTCATCCCTCCACATTTCCTCTACTTTCCTTTTCGTTCATTTTCAAAGATTTGCTGAGTGTTTTCTTCATGTCTGTTTCATGTGAACCACCCAAAAAGTGACTCGTGGTGCACATCTGTGTCTGGTTCCACTGCCTAGTTAACCTGTCTGCTTTACAGCTCATGGAAAGTCACCGGTGCTCTACAGTGTTTTTCGGCACAGAGGTGTGTTTTTCTTATATAACATTACGAGTCCTGTAAAAGTTAGTCTCGGCTCCTCTGTCGCCCCAAAGGAGACCGGGGAATCACAACAAGCACCTGAACTTTTCCACAGGCAGACTCGCAATATATTGAAGTGGGTCTGGTGGGAATCACAGTTAAATGTCTGCACAAGTGATTAACATATGCACAACGTTTGGTCTTGCATGTATGTACAGTATATATGCTGCAATAATTTGATTACTCTGCATTTTCTTACACAACTCCCACTCACAAACATTGCAATATTTCCTTCCATGTAGGATTTCTTGATGTACTTTCCTCCTACATTAAACCCTAAACATTCAGTTTTCTCCATTAAATATCCAAACAGATGTAGAAATCCATCTTTGTCATGTCTTATGACAATGTGGGAATACATATCAGCATGTACGACAGGAAATGTGATGTTTACATTACATGAAATACAGAAACACATGACTTTTTTGAGGGACATATTTCAAAGTAATTGAAAAAGATTGTTGATTTATTTCCAGAGACTGTGATTTATAGTAGAAGTCATGATAAAGGGCTAGTCTTGGAAAGGCCTAACTGCACAATGGGCTTTAAGAGGTCAAAGAAAATCACCAATCGGATCCCTTTTATAGTCAGGCACCAGATGCATGCGTGTACACAGTTGTTAGAGAAATAAATCAGCCGTTATATAATAAAAAATATGAATAATAGATGGATAACAGCTGGATAATATTTTGTAATCACATCAAAAACAGAGGAAAAAGTAGTAGCTTTGGCAGTAATTTTAAAGGATACAAGTAAAATCCAAAAAAATCTTGGCATTACAGGATTTCCACAGCTGTATTTGGATACATATTACATAATATTATACAACTGGACAAAGAGTGGAGGGCTTTTGAGGCAATGGCATCACAGAGGAACAAGAAAACAGATGAAAAAATCTGTGTGATTACTGATTCAGGACATTCATATGGAAAATCAAATGTTAATCGTAACAGCTGCAGCCAGAACAGTTTAACTATTGATTCAGAAGTCAGACGAAGGGGATTTTTTCAGCAAAGAGATGTGGGTTTGGTAGCAAATTCACCGCCAGTTCTCTCAGACTGAGTCACTGAAGTAATGACAACATAGTTTTCCAGTGGTCGATGATGGCCAGTTTTCACACACAAAGCAATCAGTGGCTCCACAGTCCGACATTTACAGGTGTGAACAGTTGCATAATGTGCATGTACATACTCTGCTTTGTGTGCTAGTGTGGGGTTTTTGTTTTTTTTTTTCTATACATACAAGTGTCCATGAAGCTGTCAGTCGTCAACCATCACATCCAGTGGTTTAACACCCGCCTCCCCGTCTATTCAACCTGAAACTTACAAAGCTGTTTCTCTGGGCGTCTGTGTTTGTTCAGGGAAAACACAGCAGCGTAATATTTTTGGATGTTTTACCCTCTCTGTAAACAGGCAAATAAATGTGCATGTTGGGATTCCCATAAAGACCCAGTGCTACATTTGTTGCAGTTGTTATGACCCTGGGTCATAATTTGTCTATTTATATGTATGTGTTTTCTGTTTAGAGTGTGTGTGTGTTTTCCCCCCGTCCTGTAGGTGTGCTGTGCCCCTTTTGTTTCCGTTTGTTGCAGGTTTCTGATTGGTGGAGCATGATTGCCCGGCCCTTTAAAGATGGCCCTGGAGCTCCCATCCTTGCTCGCTCTTGCCTCCTGTCAGCTCCCAACCCTGTGTTCGTGTGTGTGACCGTCAGTCTTCGATCCTGGAAAAATCTGATTGTTTGTAGTTGTAAATAGTTTTGTTAAATTGAACCTTTTTCTGGTAGGGGAGGTCGGCTCTTTTGTTTTCACCTTTTCTCCTGTTTTTGTTAGGTAGTTAGGTAAGTTTTCTGTATTTTATTTCCTGCATTTATTTTGGTTAGGTAAGTTAGTAAATTGTAAAAGAAGATATTTTGTTTGTTGTTTTAGCCGCTCCCTCCCCTAACCCTTCCTTAGTTGAACAAGATACTGATAATAAATATTGTGAATCTTAGTTTTTGACTGACGTGTGTGCTTGGGAGCTGGGAGGGGACAAAAGTTGAGCCTATTATGTTCGCCCTGGTGAACCCCTAGGCCGGGGCGTAACACAGTTCTCAAATGCATCTCTCTCGATTTCACCTTTTTTAAGTGATTTATCACCTTTTTTTTTTTCAATAATATACAGGGTGGGGAAGCAAAATTTACAATGAACCTTTAGTTGTTTTTTCTCAGCAGGCACTACATCAATTGTTTTGAAACCAAACATATATTGATGTCATAATCATACCTAACACTATTATCCATACCTTTTCAGAAACTTTTGCCCATATGAGTAATCAGGAAAGCAAATGTCAAAGAGTGTGTGATTTGCTGAATGCACTCGTCACACCAAAGGAGATTTCAAAAATAGTTGGAGTGTCCATAAAGACTGTTTATAATGGAAACAAGAGAATGACTATGAGCAAAACTATTACGAGAAAGTCTGGAAGTGGAGGAAGCAACAAAAAACGTACCAAAGCTTTTATTAAAGCTCTCAAATCCAAAATCCTAAAGGATCCAACCAAATCCATGAGAAAAATGGCAGTTGAACTTGAGGTAGACAACAAGAGCGTTAGAAATGCAGTAAAATATGATTTGAAGTTAAAATCTTACACAAGAACACCAAAACACTTGTTGACAACAGCAACAAATCCAACTTTAGCAATTTTTGGGAATCATGTTTATGGCCAACTTCTAGCCCAGATCTAAACCCTCTGGATTCTGCTATTTGGGGCGTTTTAGAACATGCTACCAATAGAACATCACACAGCAATGTCGACTTTCTTAAAGATACTGTTAAAGAAGAATGGGAGAAGTTTTCACCTGAATATTTGAGGAACACTTGTGCAAGTTTCAGGAAGCGTGTGAAGGCAGTTATTGAGAAAGAAGGAGGACACATAGAAAAAAAACATTTTCTATTATGTCAATTTTCTTGTGGCAAATAAATTGTCATGACTTTCAATAAACTAATTGGTCATACACTGTCTTTCAATCCCTGCCTCAAAATATTGTAAATTTTGCTTCCCTACCCTGTATTTATTGAGATTTTTACAGGCTATTTATACAAAATAGAAACATAGACACAAACAAACAAAAAGGCAAATTTCAACTCAGCGCTTGAATCCATGAGAGTCCCTCCAGATGATGAGTAATATTGTCAGAATACAGCATATGATTGTGGAACTGTACAGGGAAAAATTATGATCAGTTGCGTGCACAGACTTTTTGAAGGGCAGGGGTGAAAAGAAAAGAAAGGGCAGATACAGTGCATTCTCACCAAGGAACAGGGCACTTTATAGTGCATTTTGGCTCCCAAGACGCCATTTTAGCTCATATTTTGGCTCCCAAGAGAGCACTTTAGCACACGTTTTGGCTTGTTTGGCACATTTTTCAACAACTGGGCCACAAGGGGGGGTAACCCCCCCTGTGCACACCACTGATTCTGATGTCCCAGATACCTGCAATAGATAAGTCAAATCTTTGTTCTTTATAAAATTAATGAAACAGCCCTACACTTTTTCAAAAGTGTCTTGTTTGTCTTTTAAAGTGTATGTGATTTCTTTAAGTGGTAAAAATAAAAGACAATTCTTTGAGCCAGTTTGATGTACTCGGTTTACCCATTTCTTTCCACGACAGAGCGATCACTCTCTTTGCTTGTAATATCCCCAGGTTTATGAAGATTTTCTCATAGCAGTTTATGTGAATTTCTTCAGAGTATAATACTAATATAAAAAACTTGGGTTCCAGCACTAGTTTCACTGATAAAAATCTCCTGTAACATACCTCTAACTTCTCCCCAAAATTCTCAGATTTTTGGACATAACCATAGACAATGGAACAAAGTGCCCTTATCTTCTCTGCATCTATTACAGAGATCTGTATGTTGAATTTGTTACATTTTTCTGGTGTAAAATAAAGTCTGACTTGTCACCCCATTAGGTTCATATTGTCTACTAAAACTTTAAAGATTCCTTCTTCTTATTTGTCAGACAGATGGGAAAAGAGTTTATTCTTTTACCTTGATATGTTTCTGAGGAAGGCCACAGGTTATAGCTGAAACATGTCAAGGTAAGAGAATAAACTCTTTTCCCATCTGTCTGGCATATAATAAGATTAAATTCTGATTTATTACCATTTGTTATAATATTATCTTCTGTATTTTGAGTTTTTTCAGTGAAAATCATGTATTGTCCTGTATTTAATTCACTGATCATGTAAATGTTCATGAACGCTCTGATTGAAGTTGAGGGTTATAATATCAGAAACAGAGAAAACTGAAGAAAAAGTGATTTTCTCAGCAAATATATCCTTAGCTGAACATAAAACAAGTGTCATCGATCCATCTCCATGGGTTTTACTGGTGAATGAATGTTGTAGAAGTTGAGCCCAAATGGGTCATATCTGATGACCATGAAAAACTGTTTTTTACACAAATTATTTACATGGTTTGATAGGATTAGTGGATCAACAGGTATTAAACAGTTTATATCAGTAGATGATTTTGGTCGCCGGTGGATGTTTGGGTCTTTATGCGTTAATGTGTCCACAAAGGGGCGGTTGTTTTCGCGGTGTTAAAAATGGCCGTCTGTGTGTGCGAGGGTATAATCACAGTAGATGAGACGCCTACACACACGAAACTTCTCCCTCGCAGCGCAGTAGGTGTTGTTTGGCCACTGACAACTCAATGCAGGTGTTAAACCACAACTTCTTCTTACAGATCCAGACAGGCACGACAGCAGAGTGTCCTTTGTGAAAACACTGACTGTTGCACATTAGCCCACTGCGGTGTTGCAGCTATTTTAACACTTGCTGTCAGGTACTGTGGGTGTGTTGTAGAGGTTCTCAGGAAATGAGGTGATGCTTCTGGTATAAACTGAGATGTTTCCAGGAGTCTTGGAGGGGAGGGGGCGGGGGTAAATAGTTGAGCGTGAGCTTGATTTGCAGGGTGTTCTGAGGGTTAAAGAATAACAAATATGCACTCCCTTTTTTTTTGTTTTGTTTTGCTTCATGTTTAGTGGTAGTTTGTATGTACATGGGAAGGGGTTTTGGGTGGTTAAACTAAGAAAAATAATTCAAGACACTGTATCTAAAATGCATTATATATAGTTTTTCCTTTCCTGAATAAAATAAATATTCAAAAACAAAAAAAATATGCACCAAGAAATCCAGCAAATGATCTGCAGTGTAAAATACCCTTCCAGAGAATGCTTAAAAATGACACTTTCTACCCAATTTTTCACATCAGTGTGCTCAGAATGTGTCCTTTCTCAAGTTTTAAATCAATACCACATAAATCTTTCATTACCACATCTGTCCCATGTCTCCAGGTGTTCAGCCTTGTTCCAAATGCGCTGGTTCATTCGTTCTATAAAGTATTCAATATTCCAAGCTTTCAACAGCAGCTGAAAGTCACATACCAGATCAGGCTTAAGACTAGAAAAACCACCAGTGAATCAACACTACGTATCCACATACTGTATCACTCACTGAATAAAGTATAAAGCTCATAGTTTAGTGCCGCACACATTAGTATTATGGTGATATCAGGTTTTCTCTGTCAAATACAAAGCTTATGGTCAGTTATTTTGACAGTCAGTCGGCTGATAGTTTACATTATAGCTCAGTTAGCTTAGCTCTGTATTAGACAGAAAACAGCCACAGTAAAACCACAAATCACTTTAATTTCTGTATGGTTTGAATTGTCAATAGCTGCACTAAAGATCTGTTTGGAATCATTCAAAGAAGGTCAGAATAATCACAGTTTAACTGAATTGAACTGAACTGAATTGAATTTATTTATTAATCCCCCAAGGAGGAAATTCAAGTGTGTACAGCAGTGCAAGACAGTATGCGTCAATACAATAGGAGAATGAAGAGATAAAAATATAAATAATATAAACAACTTTGTTTATATTTAGTCTGAACCGTACAGGGTGGGGAAGCAAAATTTACAATATTTTGAGGCAGGGATTGAAAGACAGTGTATGACCAATTAGTTTATTGAAAGTCATGAGAATTTATTTGCCACAAGAAAATTGACATCATAGAAAATGTTTTTATTCTATGTGTCCTCCTTCTTTCTCAATAACTGCCTTCACACGCTTCCTGAAACTTGCGCAAGTGTTCCTCAAACATTCGGGTGACAACTTCTCCCATTCTTCTTTAATAGTATCTTCCAGACTTTCTCGTAATAGTTTTGCTCATAGTCATTCTCTTCTTTCCATTATAAACAGTCTTTATGTACACTCCAACTATTTTTGAAATCTCCTTTGGTGTGACGAGTGCATTCAGCAAATCACACACTCTTTGACGTTTGCTTTCCTGATTACTCATATGGGCAAAAGTTTCTGAAAAGGTATGGATAATAGTGTTAGGTATGATTATGACATCAGTATATGTTTGGTTTCAAAACAATTGACGTAGTGCCTGCACAGAAAAAACAACTAAATGTTCATTGTAAATTTTGCTTCCCCACCCTGTATATCAACAAACATCACATAATAATTTTATAGCTTCATAAGCCTCACAGTCAAAGTGATCCATGTAGAAGAAATGCTGCCATTTCATAATAAAACTCCATTCTTTTCATTCCAGTGGTGAAAACAATATAAAGAACAACATATAGTTGCAGAAAAAAATATAAGACCACCCTTGTTTTCTTCCATTTCTTGTTCATTTTAATGCCTGGTACAACTAAAGGTACATTTGTTTGGACAAATATAATGATAACAACAAAAATAGCTCATATTAGTTTAATTTCAGAGGTGATATCTATCCATTTTCCACGTTTTCTTGATAATAATCAAAATCACTTCAGTTCTTACATCAATATCTATGGCATTGTACTGACAAAAACAGTGCTTTTATTCATTCCATGTTTTCTTTTCTGTCTGTTTTAGTCACATGATACACACAGGAGTTAGTACTGGATTGTATAACCATTGTTTCTGATGACTTTTAATGGTCTAATAATTTTTTCCGCTACTGTACATATCAAACAGGACATCTTTAAATGTTAAAAATTAAATAGAATTGACCTTTTTTTGACAGTACTTGAGAAGTGTTCATTCATTTTTCAATTTCTCACACCTTCTACAGAAATCCAATTCATAAGTTATACCAGAAACAGAAACTCTTCATCTAATTTTTTGTTTTTTTAATGCACCAAATTGAATCTTATCAAAGTAAATGCTATACATTTTGCGAGTGTTAACTTATTGACATTAAAGTGGGAACTCAAAGCTGTTCTACATCAACTCTGCAGGACTGAGCCACTGTTTTTGATGACTTTTGATGGTCTAATAATTTTTTCTGTGACTGCATAAATCAAACATCAGTGGTCAGGCTACTTACCTTTTACCAAATTATTCTGGAGGGGATTTTTTTTATATATATATACTTAAACAAAAGGTAAAAAGACAGAGTGTGTGACATATTGTACAGATTATAAACCCCCTGGAGGCACTTTTCTGATTTGTGATATTTGGCTGCATAAACTAGAATTGATTTGACTGCCTTTTAAAAGGTTACACTGCACAGAGAAATGGTTTAAGGCTATGAGCGTAACTGATTCCCCCTGAGGTGTCATATTTCATATTTCCAAAGTCTTGTAAATTGTCAGTAACAAGTGTTCATGCCTGTCTTTTGTGACATTACATCATCTAAATACACAGTGTAAAATAATGGAATTCTAGCTCATTGTAATTTCAGTGATACGTCCCCACAGACATGTTTTTTTTTTTTTTTATAAGTACAGGTTCATGAGATTCCTCTGCTTCTAATGTATACATTCAACTGCTTCAGTAAATTCCTCTCTTTATACTTACATCGCAAAATGTCATTCCATGTGTTTGTCTGGGCCGCTGGTATGGCTTACGTAACGGGGCCGCTATTTTCCCCCCCCTGTAATGACAGTTTTACAACAGGACCCTTCCATTTTTGCAAATCTGGCAAACAATTATCAGCCGTGTCATCAATCTATCTTGAAAGAGGAAAACAATGAAAAGGTTTTATCCTCACTGAACAGTAACTCTACTCTGTTTCCATCCTGAAATGATATGAGTTGTAATGATGTTTGTCATAGCAAGGGCCTTGAAATCTCATCTGAGAAAAGAAGAAAGTAGAAAGTCAACTGAATTCCTTCCTTGCAAAAAAAAAAAAAATTAATTTAAACCTGTATCAATTTCAGCAGCTGCATCTCTACTTTTATCTTGTTGTTGGCCGAGCAGAAGAACAAACTGACCTTACTTGCAACATGGACTGTTTTGGCCATTCTGAACTGGACACACTAAGGTCATTTTTGTGGGTTTTGTCATGGTAAGTGGACAACCCTTCCTGTCTAACCTCAGCGTTGCAGTGAAGCGTGGGTAATGGATGATTCAGGGTGATGATGGAGTGGTGTATAGAGACCAACATGTTGATAACGACTCTTCCTGGCCTCCCTTTGACCTGAAGCCAATAATCTGTTCTCCACCATCCGTCGACCATCTGTCTGTTATTATAAAACACATACAGCATAATCTCACACACACACTATACACACAATACCATGCATGTCTGCTTACTTAGAACATACGCACAAAGGGAAACAGTAGCTCAATAAGAATCATTTAATCCCCTGTAAGGAGCTGCAGCTCAGAAGTTGTTTGTTTATGATTAAAAACATGGCTACAGTGCAGTCATGTGCAAAACATGCAGCTTTTATGGTGGAACATACTGTATTTATGTTGTTGTATGTAAAAGAACTGCACACAAAATATTTGTCTGGAGAAATTAAGGGAAACCTGGTCTCTGCATTTTACCCATCCTAGAGTACCTAGCATTAGCATTAGCATTAGCACAAAGCACACAAATAATGAATGCAAACATGCTCATAATGAGTGAATAATAAATGAATGTATTATCTTTTTTATATATATACAGGGTGGGGAAGCAAAATTTACAATGAACATTTAGTTGTTTTTTCTCAGCAGGCACTACGTCAATTGTTTTGAAACCAAACATATATTGATGTCATAATCATACCTAACACTATTATCCATACCTTTTCAGAAACTTTTGCCCATATGAGTAATCAGGAAAGCAAACGTCAAAGAGTGTGTGATTTGCTGAATACACTCGTCACACCAAAGGAGATTTCAAAAATAGTTGGAGTGTCCATAAAGACTGTTTATAATGGAAAGAAGAGAATGACTATGAGCAAAACTATTACGAAAAAGTCTGGAAGATACTATTAAAGAAGAATGGGAGAAGTTGTCACCCGAATATTTGAGGAACACTTGCGCAAGTTTCAGGAAGCGTGTGAAGGCAGTTATTGAGAAAGAAGGAGGACACATACAGGGGTTGGACAAAATAATGGAAACACCTTAAAAAATCAACAAAATATAATTTAATATGGTGTAGGTCCGCCTTTTGCGGCAATTACAGCCTCAATTCTCCGAGGTATTGATTCATACAACTTGTGAATTGTTTCCAAAGGAATTTTAAGCCATTCTTCAGTTAGAATACCCTCCAACTCTTTTAGAGACGATGGCGGTGGAAATCGACGTCTTATTTGAATCTCTAAAACTGACCATAAATGCTCAATAATGTTGAGGTCTGGGGACTGTGCCGACCATACGAGATGCTCAACTTCATTAGAATGTTCCTCATGCCATTCTTTAACAATTCTAGCTGTATGGATTGGGGCATTATTATCTTGAGGTGAAGGTGTTTCCATTATTTTGTCCAACTCCTGTAGAATAAAAACATTTTCTATTATGTCAGTTTTCTTGTGGCAAATAAATTCTCATGACTTTCAATAAACTAACTGGTCATACACTGTCTTTCAATCCCTGCCTCAAAATATTGTAAATTTTGCTTCCCCACCCTATACATATATATATATGTATATATATATATATATATATATATATATATATATATATATATATATATATATATATATATATATATATATACATAAACACAATACAACCACCTACAAAGTAAATGCTTGAAGCAAATTATCAAATTATGACAGACATACAAAAAAAAACTTTATACAATTTTTGTGTTATTTACACATTTTAAAAGGAGCTGGAAGAAGTAAACATTTAATTCCACCACTTTTCCTTAAATCATATATTACAATACTCTATGCTGCAAGTACATAACTACTTACAGCCTCAAAACATCCATTCATTCATTCATTCATTCATTCATTCATTCATAGTGAATAAATGAATGTTTTTATTCAGGTATCACACAAAGCCATACATGAACAAATTTGTTGTCGTCTCTGTATTAGGTATTGATGAAAAAAAAAAAAAAAAAAATCCAAGCAGACACAAAATAATTATTGCTTCCATACAATTTTATAGGAAAAAAAGTTGAAGTTTAAATCATTCTTTTCAAAACTACAAGTGCATTGAAACAAATTGTGATGTGATTGTAATGAAATTTTCTATAATTAACCCCAACAATAGTTAGGGAGAGTTCTGTTTTTTCTCAGAACATCATTTTATTTTCTGTAAAATAGTAAGACACTAAACTCCACAACATGATTAAAACTATGGATTAGATTTTATAACCATATAAACCATGCACATGGTTCATTTTTGCTGTAAAAGTACACAAATTTTACTTGCTTTAGTGAATACCTACTGTAAAATTGGACATATCATTGCTATTTTCATGTCAAATTATTTTTTAAATGAATGAAAACATATATAAGGCAAAGATCTTACAATAAAATCAATTAACTTCTTTAGTAACTACCATGACAGTGTAATTTACATCAGTTTATCTCATTTTCATAAATTTTTTGACCATTTTGTTGCATTGGTAATTGTTCTATTTTCCCTGAATCCATACTGACGTACACTCAATAATTTACATATTTCAGCGAAAACATCCAACAGTTTCACAGACATGTATCTAATATTTATAGAGATTGAGGGAGAAGACTCCTTTTATGCTACACTATTATACACTATATCCTTATTTACTATAGTTCATGTAATAGGAGGCTTTTCAACACTGCTGTATAGTTAAATAAATCACCTAAATTCAGAATAAATATATTTCCAAAGTAAATAGATGAATACATTACCTGAATAAAAGTGCTTAAATATCAAAAATTCAAATGTCATTGTTTTTGTTTTTTTTTCTGAAAAAGATACCACAGTGGTCTTGCAGTATCTATCTATCTATCTATCTATCTATCTATCTATCTATCTATCTATCTATCTATCTATCTATCTATCTATCTATCTATCTATCTATCTATCTATCTATCTATCTATCTATCTATCTATTAATATGCATTATAGTGTAACAGGTGTCAGTCTGTACTTCATATAACTATTCAGGTACTAAAGATAAAATGTGACTTTAAATAAATAAATTAATACAAACCTAAATAAATATATCACGAGCATTGTTTGTTGTATATGTTTTATCATATGTAACTGTAAACTATTTTATAACATATAGTATTATATATTATTTCTTCAGTCTCTGATACATTTGTACTTCTGCTGCTACAGATATATATTTATTTTTTACACTACTTTTCTGAAAGAAGCACAATACCTGGAACGCTATGGTATCCCATTCCAGCTCTGGCGCCCTTGAACCATTTAGCACCTTATTTTAATGGTGTCTCGTGTTTGGGAGACAGGTCACTGCTAAACTGAACTGTCCCATCTATAATTCTCAGCCTTAACTAGCCTTAACTTCTGTCATCCTTGATACCTATAAGGAAACTGGATCTTTGGCAGGAAATGAAAGATATGTTTTAGACACAGAGAGTGGCGTTGGATTGATGGTGACGTTACTGGATATCCTGGGGCATCCTCGGGGAAGGTCACAGGAGTTGACCCTGACACGAAACAGCAGAGTCAGATTTTATGTCAGCATAAGTCTTCATTACATCCTAACAGCAGATTCAGTTACCAGCCTGGGACCACCACACACTCCACGGTCATTATCATTATTCTAATTTGTATATTATTATTATTATTATTATTATTATTATTATTATTATTATTATTATTATTATTATTTTTATTGTTGTTATTGTTGTTATACATTCTTTTCACAAAATACAGTTTCAGTTTTTATGTTGCACTGCCATCTAGTGACTCTCCAGATTACTACACTTCACTTCAGAGGCCTAACCATGGCATGAAATGAATTAAAAAAGCCAAATACCGATTTAATCGATAACATTTTCCTGTCGTAGGCAAATGGAGGGGGCGCACAGAGCTCTTGCTTGTTATATCACAGCCATAAATCATATGTTCCTCGTTTCAGCCTCTCAGTGAAATGTGCAGGAGCATATTAGATAGGCTACCTTTAAGAACATTTCCAGCTTTTATTCACGTTTAACAGAGAGACACCCGCTGAATGTTCTGCCACAGATGTTGCTTTAAGAAGAGGTTAGGACAGAATGGCAGCGTCCTTTCCGCATGACAGCGTCCACCAGCTTAGGCCTGCAGAGACTAGACTGGAACCAGGCATCATGACTGTGAACTAACCCATTCTGACTCCTCATTACTGAACGTGTGGAGATAGAAACCAGATACTTTGACAATGCTTATCAGTGTATTGGTTTAATATGCATCAAACAAAATGACTGCCAAGGCCTGTGTCATGTATGAAATGGTAGAGTATGGAATTTACGACAGCTGGTTTGTGCTCCTACTGCAGGGAAGTGAAGGAGCGCATCCACCTCTACTGTTGCAGCGATGCGCAGCCGTGCCGCATGACTCACAAAGGCAGAAATGGCACGGATGTAAACAGGGGGCGGGCTCAGGTAGGCCTAACCTGTACCTGTTCAACCAATCAGATTCCTCTCTCTTCTGCCTCCATCTCGTGTCCTGCTATTCTCATTGGTTCTCCCGTGCGTCGATTGTGCTGTGCGAGCGAGGCGCAGCTTCGCAATTACACCGCGGAAAGGAGAGAGGGAGAGAGAGAGAGAGAGAGAGAGGAAAAAAATGATTAATCTGTCAAAGGCGAATTTGTGTTCGGGATGAGACCGCTCTGACATTCAACCGACCGCGACGGAACCTACAAGGAAAATATATTTAATGCACAGGAGCTGAAGATCGAGCCGATGCACCGTCGGAGCAGGTGGTGCTTGTATAATCGTCCACGGTCTTGTCGCTTGTCTTTGCTGCCTGATCTGCGCGTCGTTTCAGCACTGGACAGCGACCGGGACCATCGGAAACTGAACGCATCAAGGGAATCCTGAGGCGGGGTAGGCTGACAACACAACACAACACAACACAACACAGCCCCCCCCCCCCCCCACACACACACACACACACACACACACACTCATGACCATTATAATGCATTTTCCAGCAACAATGTCAATGTATGCACCTTTAACTGCATGCAACGAGCGATGCTTTTGTTTTTTGCATTCATTACTCGTTAGATATGCAACGCAGAAATGTCCACTAGTGACAGTAATGGACCCTGTGGAGCTCCACTCACCAAATGTCCTTGAAACTATAGGCTTCATGAGCCTCTCTGTGGGTATATGTGTGTGTTTGTGTGCGCGTATGTGTGTGAGTGAAAGATGTTATGGTGGTGGTGGTGGTGGTGGTGGTGGTAAGCAACTGCGCAATTGTCTGTCCCTGTCGGTTCATATCTCTCTTTCTACACCTCCCTCTCTCTCTCTCCATCTTTCTCTTTCTCTCTCTCTCCTCTGCTTCCACAGTCGGTCCGACCCTTGCTTGGCTCGGGGCAATGCGCGGCTAGATGACTTCACTACATCAACAAG
Organism: Sphaeramia orbicularis; assembly: GCF_902148855.1. Classification (NCBI taxonomy): domain Eukaryota; kingdom Metazoa; phylum Chordata; class Actinopteri; order Kurtiformes; family Apogonidae; genus Sphaeramia; species Sphaeramia orbicularis. The sequence goes on from NC_043973.1 coordinate 38,053,682, forward strand.
CACCGCGGTATCCTGGACTAATATAGCAGCGCCACATCTTCCCCCCCCTCCCCTCTCTCTCCATTCGCTGATCCCGAGTCCCTCCGTCTAAAGGCACCATGGGAAACCGTGGCATGGAGGAGCTGATCCCGCTGGTCAACAAGCTGCAGGATGCCTTCAGCTCCATCGGCCAGGCCTGCAACCTGGACCTGCCGCAAATTGCAGTGGTCGGCGGCCAGAGCGCAGGAAAAAGCTCCGTGTTGGAGAACTTTGTAGGCAGGTAAAATTGACCACCAGAAATAGGATAATCCCTTCTCCCGTTAACCTTGAGGATGACATAAGAGGCCTATGGGGCCAATCTCTGTGTGCAGAGCTCAAACCATCTTTCAACAGCTTTAAGTCACTGCTGCAGTACTTTATGGTGAGCAAACACCCCCAGCAATGTTCCTTGCACTATTTAAACGCAGGACACTGTGTAGTGGCTACAGAGGAAGAAGGCTGTATTTGGGTTACATCTGCACCTAGGGGATTGCAGCCCAATCAACTGCACTCATGCTCCTTCACAGTCCTAGAAATACCCACTGCTTTACAGTTTCCAAGCATCATTTCCACAGCATTAACATGTGATGCTGATACTTGAAAAATAATGTTCTATTCTGTGTGGATGAAGAGATGTACCAAAGCATCATTCTACATTTTATCCACATTATCCATCTGTATCTGCAGCTCTTTTAGGTCTCTCTCCTGAAAAACACACACGTATTCATCATCCCAGCGAAATATTTTATAAACAGTTTGATCAGAAATGTAAGGATTAAACATTTCCCAGCACTACATTTGAGTAAATATTAGATATGAGTATGAAACTGAAGTACAGCTAGTCTCTGCAAACAGGTTTATTCATGCTGCCCAGAGGCTGTCTGCATGTTGCCTGCTGGCTCGCTTCAGAATACTTATTCTGTTTACACAATAATAGAGTGCCATGGTTTCTTTAGTCTGCTTTATTGCAGCTTTTAATGTCAGGCTAATTATAGTGCCCTTCCATTTTGTGATAATAAAGAGAGGTACTAATCACTTAATCTTAGGATTTTCAGAAAATTATCTCTCTAAGTTGACCCATTTATTCCAGCATTTATTTTGTGATGCAGGATTTGTGCCAGTTAATTTAACATGTAAAGATTAAATCACCACTGTAGGAATCATAAAATGACTTTATTTAATCTTGTAATATAACCAAATAGAGCATGTGTGCTTCTGGACATTTGTAAATTTGCAGATGGGTGCATTGATTTTGTCTTGTTCCAGCCTTCATTGATAGTCGTGATGCTGAGTAATGGTCCATCTGTCCAGAGCTGGCTCTGCACAGAGCTGAATGGACAAGAAGTGGGCTGGTCTTTTTTAAACTCCTACAGGAGGGAGTTCTGAGGGTCAATATGTGTTAATAGGGTTTTCTTAGGAGACCCTATGTACTGAAGGAGGTCCTGATGGGTGTCAGGTGTGTTGCATTGTTGTGCATGCATGTGCATAAACACTAGCAGACATTTATTTAGAGATAAGGGCTCAGTCAATGTGAAACCCCCGGGAAATGGTGAAGTCATCGTTTTTAAATGAGAGAGCTCCCTGTCAGTGGTGCAGCTCTTCATTTGGACCTGTTGTTTATCGAGTCATGTTGCACTGCAGCTTCAAGCTACTGTTTTAAAAAAGGCCTGGAAAGATGAATGACATGGGAGGACATCGGAGGCTCAGATGAGGCTATAATTATAAGACTGATTGATTGACTCTTTATTGTCATGCACATAAGGTGCCCAACCCTGATGGATTTAAAAACATCAGAACCATCACTGTGGTGGTCCAAACTTTTCATTACACACTATTAGAAAATGACTGGTTCCTTCACAGCTCGGTGTCAAACAAAATACTCTTCTCTCCCAGGCTTGTCAAATAAAATCTACTACTAAGAGGAATCCTTTCCTGGAGTGCAACTCTTATAATGACAGCCAAAACAAATCAACTTGTGAATGGAGGTCATTCAAGAATGTATCCCTTACATCCTGATAGACAGAACAATGAAACATAAAATAAACCTCTGTCAGTCTCATCTGGCTAACAAAACAAAGTCAACCATCATCTAAGTTGGCATTTAGCCTTCATGTCTCCAGGGCTAATGGTAATATTTCTGAACACATCTGCACATTTGTCCTCTCTTTCGAATATACTTCACATAGGATTCTACAGTAATTTTGCAATTTTTTTATTTGTAGCATGAACAGTTTTTTTTTTTTTTAGAAATGTGGCAAACATTTGGCTCATAATCTCCTGATTATCACAAAGTAACCCGTTCTGGGAATGCCTTTCAAAAATTCAAAGACAGAAGCTTATACTTCGTGATAAGTGTTTACTATGGCTATGGTTTAATATGGTGGGTTTTGATTGGCTGTCGTTCCTCAGGGACTTCCTGCCCCGTGGATCTGGCATCGTCACCCGTAGGCCCCTGGTTCTGCAGCTTATCAGTGCCACTGCAGGTGGGTGCACGGGCACACGTTTACACACCCACACATGTTAGCATGCACACATATTCACACACTAATACACCCTCCCCCTCTTTCTTATTTAAATGGTAGTTGTTTTTTTTTTTGGATCTTTTCCTCTCATATTGGCATTATTTTCCTCTTAAACGCTTTCAGCACGAGCTCTGCTAATCTCAATGATGTATTCATCTTGTGCTTCTGCTCAGAATGGGGTGAATTCCTCCACTGCAAAGGGAAGAAGTTTACAGACTTTGATGAGATTCGTCAGGAAATTGAGAGTGAGACGGATCGTGTCACCGGGGCCAACAAAGGAATATCTCCAGTTCCCATCAACCTGCGGGTTTACTCCCCTCACGGTGCGACGTCATAATTCAGCTTCCTTCCTTTTTAACATCAAGTAACAGCACATGACACATTTGATTCAGAACATGATGTAGAATGTGACAATCAGTGAGTCATTGTATTCATGCTCTGTCTTTGAATAGCTGACAGTTACAGATATAAAACTGGGGCAAGAGAAACAAAAAGGTCATACTATGTCTATATACTATCAACAAGCAATAAAAAAATAACTAAACAGCTGCTGAAAATGTGTTTCTATTACAATTTGGACAGTAACAGACAAAATGACATGTTGACATGAAGAAAACTTAATGGAATTTAGAGCCTTATCTTAGCTCTCTTTCTGTTTTTCAGCTTTATATCAGAAAAAGCAAAAGGAATTTCAAAAAGGAAAATAATCTTGTCAATCATGTTGTTTATTACAAGACTGTCATGTTAAGAAAATATCTCAAACTTTGTCTTTGAAATCGACTAAATATGATATTGAGGCTGCTTTAGAGGTTGACCAGTGGTGAATTTTTAATAATGATAGTTATCGTAGAAAGGAAGAACCTGTGATCATATAAATCAATTACTTTACCATCATATTTTCCCTGTTGGAAAAATTTAACACTTTAAATGCATTATGCCTTCTCTAAGTTTAAGTTATAATCACTGAACATCAACTAAATGTGGAACTGAACATCAAACTAATACTTACACTTAAAGAAAATATAAGGGTAATATTTTCCTCTTATATCAGACTCAGACTCAATTTTATTGTCATTCGATCAATGGTACATAATACAGGGGTTGGACAAAATAATGGAAACACCTTAAAAAATCAACAAAATATAATTTAATATGGTGTAGGTCCGCCTTTTGCGGCAATTACAGCCTCAATTCTCCGAGGTATTGATTCAACTTGATTGATTGATACAACTTGTGAATTGTTTCCAAAGGAATTTTAAGCCATTCTTCAGTTAGAATACCCTCCAACTCTTGTAGAGACGATGGCGGTGGAAATCGACGTCTTACTTGAATCTCTAAAACTGACCATAAATGCTCAATAATGTTGAGGTCTGGGGACTGTGCGGGCCATACGAGATGCTCAACTTCATTAGAATGTTCCTCATGCCATTCTTTAACAATTCTAGCTGTATGGATTGGGGCATTATCATCTTGAGGTGAAGGTGTTTCCATTATTTTGTCCAACCCCTGTAGAATGAAATATAGCCACCCAGGTCTTGGTTTTGTAGCATGAGAAAAATAAAAGGATAAATATAAAATAAAATATGGGAAATATATAAAAAGTATTTAATTTGAGAAACTATCACCCACTATTTGCTAATAACTATACAATAATAATGTCCTACTGGTGTTGATTAATTGGTCAAAGTTGTCTGTCTCTTCTAGATTTAACTAGTGGCAAACAAAACAATGGTTTTCAATCATTTTTATCTCTTTATGAGTGACACTAAGGCTAATGACGTTCATTTTGTCTTCTGTTAATGTAATTATACTAATTGCATATAATTACATGAGTGACACTAGCTGTACAACTTTTCAATCTAAAAATAATAAGTCATAAATAGCTGCAATTTTGCTGTTTGCAGTAAGGACAGCTTGCTACAAATTTGGTATATCATTCTTTTTTTTTTGTTTTTCAGTGGGTGGACTTTCATTTTAGTCAAGCAGAATTAGCTTAAACCTTTTTTTTTTTTTATCAATACAAGACAATTTGGTTATTTTTATAATACTTGGCTTGTGTTTTTGTAGTATAGGGTTAACCTTTAGTCATATAGAAGTAAAAAAAAAAAACAAAAAAAAAAAAAGCTGGTCACTGATGGCACTGACATACTCTTAAATTGGATTTTTCTGTTTAGTGCTGAACCTGACTCTTATCGACTTGCCGGGGATCACTAAGGTGCCGGTTGGAGACCAGCCCGCGGACATCGAGCAGCAGATCAGGGACATGATCATGCAGTTCATCACCAGAGAGAGCTGCTTGATCCTGGCTGTCACTCCAGCCAACACTGACCTCGCCAACTCTGATGCCCTTAAACTGGCGAAGGATGTGGACCCCCAGGGTAAGGAAACGGTGTGGGTTATGGATGAAATCTATTTTATTTTATTTAACCTTTATTTAACCAGGAAGTCCCTTAAATAAAATAAAATCACTTTTTCGAGGGAGACCTGACCAAGAGGCACATCAGTACAATACGAATGAGCTAACAGAGGATAAAACTTATATACAATTAAAGGTGAGGTACGAGATCTTAGAAAAAGCTACATTTTGAAAATACTCAATTCAAAAGTCCAAACCCCTTTCTTCAGACGTCCCTCCGAAGCCACGCCTCCAGAGTACTGGCTTGCGCAATGCTTGTTTCCGAGGGTTCACGAGTGCTGCACAGCAACCATTGGCCGGCTCCCGCTACGGACCCCAGCCCTGGCCCCAGCTCCGGCTCCGACCCCGGCTGAGGCTCCGGCCCCGATCCATGCATACCTCATTCAGTCTCCTCCAACACCCCTGCTCTTAGAGAGTTCAGCCCAGTTCATACCTATCTGACTAATGTTACATTTCTTAGTGATTTATGTTAGTGACAAAACAGTTTGTTGGTGAACTTTCCATCCTAATATAACTTATATATCCAAGCTCCAGCTCTGGCTTCATTTCCTGTACAAGTGCTCCTAGCCTTTGAGAACGCATGATTCATGCACGAAGAGGGGTACGCACAGAGGGGGGAGGGACAAATGGCACTTGAGTTTGATAGACATATCATCGTTCAATCATTTTGATTGGGCGCTCAAAATAATTGGATAGTGTTTTTTTCAGTCCTGTCCGTTCCACAGGTGACTAAATTTTTTAATTTTTGTGTTAGAGCATTTAATTAATTGGTTGTAATCGGGGTGTGAAGGGGATTTTAAGGAATATAATAAAAAATGCTCCAGGAAAATATCTCGCACCCCACTTTTAAGACAGCATAAAATGGCTAAAAACACAAAAAGCTGAAAACCAGTTTAAGGATAGCAGTTATACACTTCTGTTACACAGTTTGACAGAACCGATTTGAATTCACATAAAAATAATGAAATGCTGAAGCCGAAGTGAGTAAGGTTATAACAGTTTTGGATTTTTCATTATAATTTACTGTTATTTCATTTTGATTTTTTTTTCCTCCAATTCAGTTAGTTTTAATTAGTTTTTAGAGCAGGTTTGCTAGTTTTTATTAGTTTTAGTTTTTTCTAAATTCTTAGTTTTAGTTTAGTTTTAGTTTTTTCATATCTTTTATCTTTCTCACCATCATATTCAAATAAATTCCCGCACAGGACTCTGCTGTTTTCTCCCAACTTTAGTTTCCATGTTGTTAGGATGAGAAGACGACTCTAAATAACAAGTGATGAGAAGTGTCGGACCGTGAAAGTGTCGTACGGTGCGGCTAGCTAAAATTGCTCGAGCAAAATAAACCGATTTCATATCAATCTGACACTGACAAAGACGAAAACAAAAAGGAAGGGAATTTTATCCATAATTTTTATACGTTTTAGTTAGTTTTTTAAGTACACAATACAGTTTCCGCTAGTTGTCGTTTTTTTTCTATTAATTATAGTTTTTATTTCAGTTAACAAAAATGTTTTTTCAATTCTAGTTGTCCTCATTTTGTTAGTTTTCATTAATGATAATAACCTTGGAAGTGAGTTTTGCAAATTGTTCCATGACCAAGGTCCTGCATAGGAAAAAGCTGTTTGACCAAGTTCTGAGTAGATTCTGGGGAATCTAAGTGTTGTAGAAAGAGAAATAGTAGGGACTGAACAAGCTGAGAACGGGCAGCTCCCAATGAGAAATCGGATCTCTCTAAAAGATGGCGCTAAATGGCTGACCTTGTGCTTTGACCTGTCTGAATGTGGAAACAGAATTTCCCTACAGGGATCGATCAAGTGTCACATTATTATTAGAAAAGTGGGGATGGGAGGGTAGGAAAATGGAGGATAAGGAATGCAAAAAATCTGAAGATAAATGAGGAAATGAAGAGCAAAGACTGAAGGTTAAGATGTTGGAAGAGGAACATTTGACAGATACACAACAGGAGCAGATAAGGAAAGGAAGTCTGTCTGTGGGATGCAAGGGAAGGTTATAAAGGACAATTGAATCAACGTAATTTAAGAGTTTAACCTTCAGACAGCAGAGGAGGACACGGGAGAGGAGAGCAAGGTGAATTAGCAAAAAGAGGGGGAGGACTTGGACAAAATGGCCCAGCCTGGGTGGGATGAATTATAACAGAAGGAGAGTGAGGTGGAGGAGGACAGGAGGGAACAGAGAGCACAGGGACGCTAATCGCCAAAGATGCTTGGAAAGGATGACGTGACAGAAGGAGAATAAATTAGGAAGAAAGAACAGGAGGAAAAGAGAGAATTAAAGTAAAACAAAAGAGGGCCAGGCAAAAAGTGGGTCTCTGCCCAGGAGCCCCAAGTCCTGGGTTGGTTTGTGTCTTAAATGTGTGGTAATATGAACCCAGGCTGCATGAAAAGAACTGACAGGGCAGTTTTAGCTGTCTGTGATATTAAAAAAAAAAAAAAAAAAGACTGGAATTTTCATTTATTTGAAAAGCATGAATCACGGTGAAGGTGATTTTGTTGTACACAGAAAGCTAAAAAAAAATCTGCTAAATGACTTCTTTTCTTTACCTTGAATGCCGTTCACTTAATTTCAAAGCACCAAATGCAAAACTAAGTGAGTTGTGCGACTACTGATAACACTGGTCTACAATTTTTTTAGAAATGATTTGCTTCAGACATTAAATGTGCTAAATGTTACGTATTTTAATAAGATTAATTGGAAAATAAATGACAAAAGTGCCGGTTTGCTGATGTTTTCAAGGTATATGATTATGTGTTCTTACACATATATATTGGTTTATGTACATTTATATAATAGTTTTAGAAATCTTCCACTAAATAGAACCTGTAAAGTGAATGTATTCTAATGTGCAGACAGTGTTTTGAAGTAGATCTTGTAGCTCTGAGACAAATATTCCTTTTGAGTCAAACCCATTCTCTCGTTAATTCTTGAATTTTGCATTTTGACCCAAGGCTGTATCTTGGAAAGTTCAGCCAACCAACATTTTTGACTTGATTTTTCTTTATCAGTGACTCTCATGTGGTAAAATTTCATTATTTTTATTCTGGAAGCATTTTCCTTGTACAGTAGACCAGTGTTATGAGTGTAGTCTGTCATTTAAAGGGATCATATTTTGCTAAACCCACTTTTATTAGTCTTTGGTTCATTTATTTCTGTATTTGGGCCCTAATAGTTCATAAAGTTTGAATTTGAACCCTCCAGGTGCTGCTAAGCTATCTTTATATTCAAAAATTGAGTGGATTTCTACAACCCATATCAATTCCTGCTTAATTTGTTACGTCTATAAGTAGTTACGTCACAACATTCGCACATACAAGGTCAAGACTTCTGACGAACATTTCTCCGAGTACGACATAATTGTAGTAGTAGTAGTTTATAAGGTCGTTAATTACTTTAAACAACAAACAAAAAACAACTTATCCATTGTTCTATAAACAATGCGACTGAAAGGGTTTAGGCTGAATTTAAGACTTATTTTGCCTAACCCTGTTTACAATTAACACAATGTTTCCACATGAAAACAAACAAACAAACAAACAAACAAAAATCAACACAAGAGAATACACACTTAATTTAATTCAGGTAAATCATGTCCTTATCTCAACTACCAATATTGATCCTAGTCTTTTAAACAAGTATTTTCTTTAATCAATCCTGAGCTCTATATTTTTGAATAATAGTTAATTTGTACATGTTTTTAAAAGTTGTAATTGTTTTAGACTGTTTCAATTGATCTTCCAGGCCATTCCATAGGTTAACCCAGTGTTTCTCAAACTGTGGGGCAGGCCGTCCCGGGGGGACACGAAGGTTTTCCAGGGAGGGCATGGGATCATTCCTATGTGTTTTGCTTTTTTCTTCAGGTTAGAACATGTATCAGGTGGGACTAATGTTTTAGCGTTGGAGCACCCTGGACTCATTTTAGGGACAAACAACAAACTAATCTACTGCCATGGTGATCTGTCACTAGACTAGACCAAGAGTTTAGGTTTGGAGAGTGGACAAGGATTGGACTGGAAAAGAAAAATGTGCAATGTTTCTGGTTTTGCACAGTTTGTACAGATTGCACTTTAATGTTCTGAGATGTGCAACGGAAACAGGCTCATTGCAGCCACTGATATTGTTAAAATGTTCATCTTTGTTACCAAAATTTGTTTGTTGTTCTACAAAAAAATTTGCCATATTGTCATAGTTGTAAGATAATTATACATTTCCTATTTTTAATTGGAAAAATAATGTCTCAGGGAGCAGTTTTGTTGAAGTCATTTATATTGTTCAATCAAAAATTGAAGTTATTTTTAATTTGCACGACAAATTATTCAAGGAAAAGCAAAAAGTATTCTAATGATATTGATGTTTCTTTCAATAAAAGTTATAATTGCACCACAGGTACAATGTTGTTGGGGTTGAGGGGGGCTTGGAGATTTTTCGTGCTCCAAAGGGGGGCCCGACAGAAAAAGATTGAGAACCACTGGGTTAACCCCTCTAACAGAAATACAATCTACTTTATTTATTTGTTCTTGCTTTAGCTTTTTTAAAAATGCCGGTTCGTCTGGTTCCTAATTGTTTATCAGCAGCAGCGGTTGTAGTAAAAACTGATAATACCTCCAAACTTCGAGCCAATTACCTAAAATGTTCAGTTGTTGGTTGTATTAATAAACACAAATGGCTCAATGAGACAGAGCAGCACAGCCAATCACCTGGAGGGGGTGGGGTCATGTGTATTTAAAGGGCCAGCGCTCAAAACGATCTTTCTGGTGTCATTACTCAGAAAATTGGGTTGAAGGTGGACCTGTGGAATTGAATTAATGAAGAATTCAGACCCAAACATAGCATTTACAGTTTATGTAGACCACAGGGAAATGTTTGAAAATGCATAATCCTATTTAAAAAAAAACAAAATATCACTCCTTTAACACACTGTGAAGGCAATGTTGACATAGTAACTCTGGTCAACATCAAACTTCCTGTATTCCAAATTATTCCATATAGCCAATGTTGCTTTTCTTTTTTCAGCCTTCTTTTTCTTCTATTCTTTGCTCATTTTCTTGATTGTAGTTGATGATGAGCAGAAGCAGGACCTGCCTTGGCCGTCTGTTAAACTGATCAAGAATAATTGGGATCGGTGGTTCACTGTGTATACAGACCCAGCATGACACCCACCTTTAACCCATAAAGACCCAAACATCCAATCCCACTTTATTTGTAAAGCACTTTAAAACAACCACAGTGGACCAAAGTGCTGTACAGAAGAATAAATAAAACCAAAATAAAAAGAATAAAATACAAGAATAGATTAAAATACATAGAACTGTACAGAAAAGAAAACAGTGTTGTACAGAAGAATAATTAAAACATAAGGGAAAAAAATACAGGAATAGATTTTTTAAGAAAATACATAAAAAGCTGTACAATTTCAAAACAACAAAAAAAATCGGAATACAAAAAATAAGAACAATATACAAAAACATCCACCATCTACCAAAATCAACTGTCTAATCCCTATTGATCCACTAATACATGTAAATAATTGGTGTAAAATACAGTTTGTCGTGTTTTCATGGTCATCAGATATGACCCATGTGGATTTTCAGAGGCTCCGTAGTTACCACGGAAACACTGTCATCTTCTACAACATTGATTCACCAGTAAAACCCATGGAGTTGGATCAATGACAGTGGCTGGACACACTTCGCTTATGTAAAGTTAATAATAGATTTTGCTGAAAAAGTCACTTTTTCTTCAGTTTTCTCTATTTCTGATTTAGTTTGCTCTAAGCTTTTATGAACATCTACATGATCAGTGTATTAAATGTTGAAAAATACCTGATTTTCACAGAAAAAAAATACAAAATACAGAAGATAATATCACAATAAATGGTGATATACCACTTAACTACGGTTAAATATAGAGAAAAATTCATTTGGGAACTGCCACAAATGTTGCACTGGGTCCTTATGGGTTAAACTGGAGTAAACTCACACATGCTTCTCTTGTAGATTATTCACAGAAAATAAGAATCATGTGAGTTTTCCTTTTGTATCTCACACCAAAATGGTTGTAGCATGATTTTTTATTTTTTTTTTTATAATTCATCTGCACATCATGATGGTGAAATGATTTGTAATGGAGCCCTTATTTAATTTACTGAATATTTCAAAAATAAATGTGTGTTTTAAGTAGAAACGTGTTTTTTGTTTTTTTTTTTTGGTCTGCTTTTGGGACTGTAGGCTAAAATGTAATGCATCCATTATGTGTACATTTTATGCGCACTGCAGCTGATAGTATTTAAAGCAACAAGTTAGAGACAGAAAACGGGAAGGACGGGGTCTAAACGGGCCCTCGCTTTAGCCTGAGGGTGGGTTGTAAGAGACTGCAACGAGAAAAATAGGCTTTTTGAGGATGAAAGGATGGAGATGCTTAACAATTTCTGGAAGAGAGCAAAGGAAATTGGATAAGGAAGGAAGACAGGGAATGTAGACCATCACTAGTTGTATAATGGACTATATATACAGAGTATTTATCAAAATTCTTTTTTTTTTTTTCTAAAATTTTTTTAGCCTTTATTGAAGCGACACCATGTGACAAAGAGATTTATGTACAGTATTATACAATACTTAGATTTCCATTACATCATCATAATGTGGGGGAAGGGGGGGAGAGAGAGAGATATGGCATGTAATATACAAAGGAAACAAAATGTCAGTCAGTAATAAGAATCAATGTCCTGTCTTGGTTGTGTAAATGTTCAGTGTGTGGTGGAGTTTGTAAGATGTGTATGCGGTGTGACTTTTGTGATGTGGGCTTCTCAAAAAAACAAACAAACAAACAAACAAACAAAAAAATTAAAATAAAAAAATAAATACATAAAAAAAGAATAAAAAACAGGGATATGACCAAAGACAATCGCTAGGTAACTGAAACTAAAATGAAAAGACGAGAAAAGAAAAGAAAAAGAAAGAGAGAAAAAAAGGAGGAAAACGGGGGGTAATAAAAATAAATAAGTACAAAAAAAGTACAATTTATGTACATTTGATGCCATTGCCCCCGCTGCCTCACCTCACTATCACAGCACTGCTACGACTTTATTTTTTTAATTTGTTATTAATTTTTTATTTTTATTTTTTTCCCTTTTAATAGTGAAAAAAAACTCTCGGCCTATGTTGGGAAATGTTTGTATGAAAGTGTCTGTACTGTGCATTAAAAACACACACATTTATCCAAATTCTAATTTGCTAATTCTAATGCTAATGCTAATGCCTGATGTGAAGATCATATATGGATTTCTGAAATGTTCCACTCTTTACCAGGTCTGAGGACTATTGGAGTGATTACTAAACTGGATCTGATGGATGAAGGAACAGATGCTCGAGACGTTCTGGAGAATAAGCTGCTGCCACTGCGAAGAGGTGCGTGTGTATTTTGTGTTCCGCAGCTAAATCCACTTTTGTTTTTCTAGTGTCTCTTTGCCCTCTCTTCCGTCCTTCTCTCCTTGTGCTCTTCATCACAGCATCTAATAAATTTCCCCTCATCTTCCCATCTTTAACCTTGCTTTTTTATGCCGCTTATGCGTTCACCTCAGTTTATCGTACAATATGTCTCCCACTCAGTGTCCTTATTTATTAATTCTCAGGTTATATCGGTGTGGTGAACCGCAGTCAGAAGGACATCGATGGTAAGAAAGACATCAAGGCCGCTCTGGAGGCTGAGAGGAAGTTCTTCTTGACCCACCCAGGGTACAGGCACATGGCCGAAAAAATGGGCACCCCTCGCCTGCAGAGAGTGCTCAACCAGGTGATCAGAGATTTGCTGCCAGTGCTTTCCCACAGTGCACTTTACATAATTAATTAGAGGGCGGCCTACTTTTTTTTGCCTCCATTGTACAGCACATCAGTGTGGGTGATACAAGACTGTCAGTAGGCGGAAAATGCACTCAGTCTTACTAGTTTAACACATAATTTATCATTTCACTCACTCACTAGATTTCCACATTGCTGCATTCTTATGCGTACAATCAAAGTGTATACTCTAGGGCAGTGGTTCCTAGCCTTTTTTGCTTTTTTTTGTTTTTTTGTTTGTTTTTTTAACTTAATTTGGTAACACTTTATTTGAAGGTCTAGTTTATAATGCATTAAGCGCACGTTCATAAGACATTATAATGCATATATAATGCATTATAAAAGTCATTATAACAGTTTAGGATCATGTAAAACAACTTATACCAAGGTTAATAAAGTATTATAAGTGTAGGCAGAATGTATTATAAATTCAGCTTCCATAATGTTTTATACATCCATACCAAAGCGTGTGAAGGAATTTATTTTTTTAGGTGCGGAACTTTGTTAGGTTTTGTCACTGGTCCCTATACCCATCTATTTTAGGGATTTCATATTTATTAAAAAAAAAAAAAAAAAAAAAAAAAAAAGTATGTGTTTGAATTAACAAAGATTTAGAGCTGCCACATTATTTTTTATTTATGTACAAAGCAACATGTAACCCTTCTATTTACTGTCTCTGTTCTTTTAATGTTTTGTTTTTGCAAAATAAAGAGTTATTCAGAACACTTTACTTAGAGCCAGCAGATACTGCTCATACATCATCATACTTGTGTTATAATATCATCAGCCATCCTGTAACTTATTATTGATGTTTCTAAGGCATTATTCAGTTTCAGAAACTGCATGTCAAAGCAGTTCTCTGTGTCTTTATAAGTGGCTACAGTTCTGATGGTTAGAATGTGTTCTGTAACCCAGGACTGGAGATTCTTCCTATAAGCACTGTTGTCACTTTGGTATGGATGTATAAAACATGATGAAAGCTGAATTTATAATACATTAGGCCTACACTTATAATACTTTATTAACCTTGGTATAAGTTGTTGTACATGATCATAAACTGTTATAATGACTTTTATAATGTATTATAAATACATTATAATGTCTTATGAATGTGCGCTTAATGCATTATAAACTAGACCTTCAAGTAAAGTGTTACCCTTAATTTTTATTTGGTTTTGCTCATATAAATATACAAGACATTTTACATACATTAACATATCTAATCAAACATCCCCATATGGCACAAATAAAAAAAAACAAAAAAAAAAAAACAAAAAAAGCTATATCTGTAGTAGATAGTGATTACAATTAATCACAAATGAAACATGAATGACAAAAAAAAAAACAAAAAACACATGTATACAACCACTTCTGAATGCTTATTGTATTAAAAGCTTAATCATGGGACTCCATCTATTTGTAAATATCTCGCCCTGAATTCTGAGCACAGATGTAATTTGCTCCATCTGATAGATTTCCCTCACTTTCTCAATCCACATGTTACCTGTGGGAGGTTCAGGTTTCAACCATTTGATAGTGATGCATTTAATGGCTGCCGTTAGTAAAATTTGTAAGAGGCATTTTTGGTTATTTCCTTTTTTGGTTTATGATCCCATTTTAACATCAAAAATTTCTGGCAACCCCAGACATTCAAAACGCAAACATTTTTTTACTAAAATTAACTTGTTTGTGATCGTATAATAGTTTTCTGTACTATATTGCAAATAAACATTAATTTTAGAGGACATTTAGTCTATATAATGTATATTATTATAGACAGGGGCAGTAAATCCAGGTGTAGATTACTGCACAAAGTGAGAATTTGATTCTCCTTGGTCAGGATATGTACAGTCAGTCCAGCTTTGATTTACAAGGCTGACAATTAATACTGAACAAATACAGTGGTGCGCAAAAATATTAGAACACTTCTCAAATCTTAAAAAACTGGTAGTTTATTTGTTTCCAGAGCCAGAATTTCACTTTTTTGCCATTGCAAAAGGTAAAGGCAAAAGTACAGAGAATATTTCACCTACAAATTTATCAGTCCAGTCCTTTTTTTTTTAACATTTTACTGTAATATTTAGTCCCCCCCCCCCTTTGGCAACAATCTAAGGAAACTCCTGAAATTTCTGATAATTGATTAAAAAAAAAAAATTACTAATAAAAAATATATGGTGAGTTGAGAGAGACAATCCCCATACATAAAAGACGTGACAAGCTGTGAAGCTGAAACTGAAGTGCTGTGGTTCTGTTTATCTGTCAAATGTTCATTGTGGTCAGTTTCAGATGCTGCAGCTCTTTCATAATTCAGAGTTTGAGTTCTTGTTTGTTCAGTATTAATTTGCAGGCTTGTAAATCCAAGCTGGACTGACTGTACATATCCTGACCAAGGAAAATAAAATTCTCCCTTTGTGCAGTAATCTACACCTGGATTTACTGCCTCCATCCATAATTATATACATTATGTCATCTAAAATTAACATTTATTTGCAACATACAGTGGTGTGCGAAAATATTAGAACACTTGTCAAATCTTAAAAAACTGATGGTTTATTTGTTCCCAGAGCCTGAATTTCACTTTTTTGCCATTGCAAAAGGTAAAGGCAAAGGTACTGAGAATATTTCACCAACAAATCCTTTTTTTTTTTTTTACATTTGACTCTAATATTTAGTGTCCCCCCCCCTTGACAACAATCTAAGGAAACTCTAAGGAAACTCTCTGGAATGAGCGTCTGAGAGCGTGGAATGACATTATGGTTGAAACTCTCAGAAAATACATCGACACAGTGCCAGAAAGATGCACTGCTGTGATTTTTGACAAAGGGAGGCCACACTAAATATTAGAGTAAAATGTAAAAAAAAAAAAAAAAAGGACTGGACTGATGAATTAGTAGGTGAAATATTCTCAGTAACTTTGCCTTTACCTTTTGCAATGGCAAAAAAGTGAAATTCAATCTCTGGGAACAAATAAACCACCAGTTTTTTAATATTTGACAAGTGTTCTAATATTTTTGCACACCACTGTAACTCAAATTATGAATTATGAAAGAGCTGCAGCATCTGAAACCGACCACAATGAACATTTGACAGATAAACACAACCACAGTGCTGCAGTTTCAACATCAGAGTTTGTCATGTCTTCTATGGATTGTGATTGTCTCGCTCAACTCATCATATTTTTTTTAGTATTTTTTTTTAATCAATTACTAGAAATTTCAGGCGACCCCATTTGAATTCCAGATGAAAGATGAAAAGGTTGACAAACACTGCTCTGGTGCCTGGGTGTGAAATTTCCCCGCGCAGTGAGGATTTCAATAGCTTAATCTCCTTGTTGATTGTTAGGTGTGATTGCTATTTGTTTAATTATGCTTTTCTGGGTTTTGTGTCTCCATAGCAACTGACCAACCACATCCGGGACACCCTGCCAGGTTTCCGCAGCAAACTGCAGTCCCAGCTGTTGGCTCTGGACAAGGAAGCCGAGGAATACCGGGGATACCGACCCGATGATCCGTCCCGCAAAACCAAGCAGCTGTTGCAGTCAGTGCCCCATTTTTATTTTTTATTTTTTTTTTAACCTCATTTACAGTAGATTTAGTTTGCTGTAAACATACAGTGTGTGCAGCACAGTAGGGGGTTTTTCTCTGGAGAAATAATCCTCTTTACCTGTCACCTTACACTGCATTAGGAAATATCTTATTATTCAAATGCGTTCTTCTCGACTGTGTGTTTCAGGATGGTGCAGCAGTTCTCTGTGGACTTTGAGAAGAGGATTGAAGGTTCAGGAGACCAGGTGGACACGGTGGAGCTGTCTGGTGGAGCGAAAATCAACCGCATCTTCCATGAGCGCTTCCCCTTTGAACTGGTCAAGGTGATTGGAGGGTTATTTTAGAAACACATTTCACTGTAATTTACAGAATGCATGCCCGTAAATATCATTTATTATATATTCTATTCGATTTTACTCAAGTTGAAGTGCAGATACTCGAGTACTTTGCTGCAAATAGACGTTCTGATTCAACTTCAACAACTTAAACTAAATGTACAAAGCTCTGAAAAAAGTAAAAGAATTTTGGCATTTATACCACAATGCAAAAATCAAAATCTTACCAAGTGTATTTTGCTCATTTCTTGTCAAAATATCTCATTACCCTTAAAATAAGACATAATCTCCAAAAGAGTAAATTTTCAGTGAGATATAAGAACTTATTTTTAGACAATAGATCTTGAAAATCTTAGTTCAAGAAATTTTACCAAGAAAATTTTCACTTGTTCCATTGGCAGATTTTTTTTTTTTTTTGCTTAATTCAAGATTTTTTTTTTTTTTTCTTAATTCAAGATTTTTTTTTTCTTAATTCAAGATTTTTTTTTTTTTTTTTGCTTAATTTAAGATTTTTTTGCTCAAGTCAAGTTTTTTTTTTGCTTAATTCAAGATTTTTTTTTTTTTTTTTGCTTAATTCAAGACTATTTTTTTTGCTTAATTCAAGATTTTTTTTTTTTTTTTGCTTAATTCAAGCAAAAAAAAAAAAAAAAAAAAAAAAAAATCTGCCAATGGAACAAGTGAAAATTATTTCGCTAAGATTTCTTGGAATAAGATTTTTAAGATCTATTGTCATAAATTACGTTGTTGTATCTCACTGAAAAATTACTCTTTAGGTGATTATGTCTTATTTTAAGTGTGATGAGATATTTTGACTAGAAACGGTAAGATTTTGATTTTTTTCAGTGCACCTGCTGCTGTGTAAAGCTACTGAACCTCACATTATCCCACACATCACATTAAATGGACAAGACTTTTCCTCCGTACATTATTTATGTAGCTACATCTGTCCTTTATGATGTACGCTGCTCTATTTACTAAGGGGTCATTTATTCCATGTAGAATGAAATCTTGATGTTGAAAAGGTCTATAATATAAAACAGATATTAATAATAAAAATAATAATCCCTCTACCCACCAAATTAAGAAGCCTCTTGAGAACATGTATAGATATTTGTGTTAAAATGTAGATAAAGTAAAGTTTGATTTATTTAATATTCAAGTGTTTTGTAACAGGTTACTTGGATGCATTTTAAATAATGTGGATTACGTCATCTTTAAATGAATGTGACCCCCATACAATGCTGCTACCTAAAGTAAACCTCTGAGTCACTGTAAATGTCATGTACATTAAAAATGGCTGCAGAAATCCAAACTGTAAGAACATGTGCAGTTTGCTGGAAACACAAAGCTGTGGGATGTTTTGTCTCCCACAAACGATGACCCAATTTTGCCTCAACCTTTTATTTTCCACAGCATTAATTTGAGTTTGAGTGAGAACCGGTAAACAAAGATGAAAGTAAAAATATGTAAATTCACTGTTCCTTATTAGTAGGCAGTTTTTACTTTGTCTGTTTTCCTACAGCATAAAATGAATGAAAAAATATAGAGTAGCATAAATATCTTATATATCATTACCGGTTTAAACTCCATCTCGTCGTGCCGACTATGCTGCAGATACATTTTAACCCATAAAGACCCAAACACACACCGTCAACCAAAAGCATCTACTGACGTAAACTATTTAATATTTGTTAATCCACTAAATCTTATCAATCCATGTAAATAATTGGTGTAAAATACAGTTTTTCATCTTTTCATGGTCATCAGATATGACCATTTTGGACGTTCAGAGGCTCCATAGTTACCGTGGAAACACCATCAGCTTCTACATTGATTCACCAGTAAAACCCATGGAGTTTGAACAATGACAGTGGATGGACACACTGGGTTTATGTTCAGTTAATGATAGATTTTGCTGAAAAAGTCACTATTTCTTCAGTTTTCTCTATTTTTGACATAATAATCTTTAACTTTACTTTGAGCTTTTATGAACATCGACATGATTAGTAAATTAAATGTGGGAAAATACCTGATTTCACTGAAAAAAACACAAAATACAGAAGATAATATTACAATAAATGGTGATAAATCACTTCAGGACGGTTAAATATAAAGAAAAATTCATTTGGTAACTGCCACAAATGTCACACTGGGTCTTTATGGGTTAATCTGGGGGTTATGGGAAAATTAGTGTCTGAAATCATATTTTCTTTAATAGGATTTTGAGTTACTCTGATATTTTACAATCTTGTACAAAACATATTTTATTGTGTATTGACAATCTGAAGATAAAAACAGCTTAATTTGTCAAATTTGCCTGTAAATATGAACATCAAACCTAGTGAAAAATCAACCTCAGAGTCAGAGTCCATCAGTTCAGCTCTAAACTCAAACTAAATGTTCCAGACTCTTTCTCTTGTTCTTGTGGTTGTGACACTTTCTTGCTGTAGAACCAACAGTATTCACCATCATGTTTAGGTTGAATCCCTCAGTACCTGGTTTTCATTTCAGAAATATCCTGATGGAATCATTCACCATGGTCGTCACTTATATCACACACACTGGAGGAATAAAATCAAGGACGAGATTTTCTAACATTCTGCATATCATTAGCCTCATAGCATAACTGCCTGAGTCATATTTTTTTCAGGTCATAGTCAATGATGCAAAAAGAAACAGCAGTGTTATGAGAGTAAAGTGACTCAGATATCTCAATATGGTCAAAAATATGACATTAGCCATTTATCTTATGAGGCTAACAGTATGATTTTATCATGTCCTCAACTAATTGATCATAATTTACAGCTCTGTGGTCATCTGGAAAAGGTTGTACTACTTGCACAAATGAATCCCAATATCCTCCTGAGACCCAGCAATGCATGTTTGTCCTCTGTATGTAGGGGACAAAAGTTTGACAGTTTTACTTAAAAAAAAATCAGGTCCATTACAAAGGACATTCCATAAAAAAAATAAAAATAAAAATAATTTCAAAAATGTATCTGAAAAAAACTGTTGCATTATGCAGTTTCCAATCAAGACAACTGTTTAATGTAAAAAAAAAAAAAAAAAAAAAGCTAATATTTTCACTTTCCTGGGTCTCAGGAGGTTAAGTTACTTCTAGAGAATGAACACATGAACACTAGTGAGTTTTTCAATCTGGGGTAAAATGAAAATTCCAGGTTTCAGCTTTACATCACTTAGACTACACTACATTCTTCCTTCAGATATTAAAAGTATAGTACTAAAATGCTGAAGTGATCTGCTGCTAATGGCTATATCGCAAAAATCCTGATGTGTTGGAGAAATTCTGATTCAGATTTAGAACCATCATACCTGTATTAAATACAATCATTTATTTTTCTCCCATTAGGAAATCATTGTTTGACCACTTTAAAACAAACAGTAATCCTTTCAAGACTGTAATTGTCCGATTGGCACTTAAGTGAATTGCAACCATACAATAATAATCTAAATACATAAATACATACATTACACTACATATTAACCCTTTCATGCATAGAGGTCACTATAGTGCACAGCTGTTAAAAGGTGTTCTCTTGTATATTCATGGATTTTGTTGTTTTAGTTCCATATCAGCCAACACAGTGGACGCTTATGCATCATCCCATACACTGTAATTCATACCATTACTGTAACTTTGCTGTTCTAGATAAACCTGATCTGCACTAACATGTTTGAGTGCAAAAAAAAAAAAATGCAAATTGTTATTAGACTGTAATTAACATTTTGTTTTTTTTAAGCTTTTTTTTTGCATATTGTCTCCATGAAGTAACTAATAACTAGTATTAAAGTATGTTAAAATGTGAGAAAACATCAGATTAGCAGCATTAAAAATATTTTTATTTAATAGTTTTCACATAGTATATCAATAAATTCATGTTTCTTTGCTTCTGAAATTAAACGCATGGTGTCCAGCGGAGTGGACATTTTTGTAACTCCAAAATAGGTTGATTAAAAACAAACAAACAAGCAAACAAATAAATAAATAATACAATTCAATCGCATTTTTTTTTCATGCCTAAAGAGGAATAAAAACACTCAGGAAAAAACAATCTTGATTAACCCTTTCATGCATGAATTATGAGAACCTTAGTATTTTTTTCTTGAGTGTTTTTATTCCTCTTTAGGCATGAAAAAAGCAATCCAATTGAAATTTTTTTATGAACCTATTTTTCAAGGAGTTACAAAAATGTCCACTCAGCTGGACACCATGTGTTTAATTTTTGAAGCAACGAAACATGTATTTAAAACTCATCATCAGAGAGTGACATACTGTGTGAAAACTATGAAATAAAAACATTTTTAATGCCGCTAAACTGATGTTTTCTCACATTTTATCACACTCAAATACCAGTTATTACTCATTTCATGAAGATAATATCCTCTGAGACCCAGGAAATTGACAATTTTATCTTTTTTACACTAAAAAATTGTCTTGATTAGAAACTGCATAATGCAACAGTTTTTTCAGATACATTTTAAAAATTGTTTTTATTTGTTGATTGATTTTTTTAATGGAATGTCCTTTGCAATGGACAGTATTTTTTAAGTTAAACTGTCAAACTTTTGTCCCCTACAGAGGACAAAATGTATTGCTGGGTCTCAGGAGGATATGCAAAAAAACAAACAAAAAAAAAATTGTTTCAGAAAACTGTTGATGACAGTCTAATTAGTCTATTTACACTAAAACATGTTACTGCAGTTTAGGTTTATCAAGAGCAGCAAAGTTACAATAATTGTATGAATTGCAGTGTTTGAGATGATGTGTAAGAGTCCACTATATTGGTTGATATGGAACTAAAACAACAAAACCCATGAAAATATAAGAGAACAGCTGTAGAAAAACTGTCCACTGTAGTGACCAGTATGCATGAAAGGGTTAAGGTTCTCATAATTCATGCGTGAAAGGGTTAATTTTGTTGTACTTACAATGACAACTATTCTATTCTATTCTATTCTATTCTATTCTATTCTATTCTGTTCTATTCTATTCTATTCTATTCTATGCATCAAGTACAAATGTCACAAAAGACACATAAAATAGTGAAAAAAAAGCAGTGATTTTACAACATATCCATATTTTACTTTAAGCTTAAATGACCTGTCTTTGTTATTTTGTTTGTTCTGATTTCTTACACCTCCTCCACACACTGTTGAAGAACCTCTCGCTCTGTTTTGTGCTTCTCTTTTGAATGATCTCTGAATAGCTTCACTCTTGGTTTCACAGCCTTTTGTACTATTATCTTCCTCGTGATTGTTCTTATAAATTCCATCCTTCTCCCTCTTTCTCATCTTTTACACTTTTCTCATCCCTTTTCTCTGTATTCACTGTTAAAATCTCCTGTTCTCTTGCTCACATCAGATGGAATGTGATGAGAAGGAGATGCGCCGTGAGATCAGCTATGCCATCAAGAACATCCACGGTATCAGGTAAGGTATTGTACACCATTTCATCCCACAACCTCTGTCCAAAAGCAGCACCATTTTCAACTTTCAGATGAATTATGACATTACAAATCATTCTTTATGGACAGAAAGGACAGAAAGAACATCTAAATATATTAATGTTGTGGTGGATGTTATTATAGGTTGACGAGAAGTGAAAAAGGAAAAAAAAAAAAAACAACCCAGATGTTTGAATTTGGTTTACCCGTAGCCTAAAAATATATGATTTGGAAGAGAATTTATGAACATGGGTGGAGCATGTTGTCTGTTTTTTATGTTCGCCATAGTGTCCCTGTGTGTTTCTATATTGATTCAGCAGCGGTTAACCACCACAACCATAAAAATTGCCACCCAAGCAAGACAAAAATCTGACATTTAAAGAAACATCTCTTGTAGGGGCCGTGTATTGTGCTACTAGTTGATTTGTTTGGTCCGGTTGCCATGGTAATATGCAGAGTTTGGGTCACATGGGCACTGGGGATGACACCCATAGGTTATATAGGCAGCTGAATCACCTGCACGGAGCGGAGAGAGGCAAGTTTAGGTAGCTGTAATTTTTGTTGACCACCTTTTTTTTCAGTTTAATTTATTTTTTCACATTCCAGCTAAAATTTGCTTAGAGGTCTTATTTATGTCTTTGTGCGTAAGAAATCAATATAAGTGAATCCCCAAAGGAACTCTGTGTTGGTAAATGCAAGTTATGCAAATGTACAGGATTTCAGTTCTGTTCAACATGTTGATGGTCATATGAACTATGTTTTCAGGTCAAAAATGTCCAATTTCATCACAATGAATGCTATATTTTCATGTCACAAAAGGCCAAGTTATATTTTAACTGAATTTACCTGAAAAACAAATATTCTATTCTTTCAGATTCCCCAGTTTTTCTTACAAGATTCTATCCTACATATCACATGTTTTATTTTTACAGGTTCAATATTGAGTATGGTGTTGATCCATCCTGCTTATGTTACGCCAATACATACATTAAGAATGGCACACGTCACTTTTTAATTCAACAGTTTTCTGATAATAAGCATTTTTGTAAAGAAATAACAATTCTATATTGTTCTTTCCTCTTTAGTATGATGATAAACTATACAATAAATAATTGTGATCCCAGTTTTTGCACAGGGATCATTAGTGTAAACGGTGACATGGCTGCCGAGCATCAGTATGATGGGATCCACAGCAACCATGTCACATCCGTCCACTGACACATTTAATGTTTTTGTGTCAGCTGTTATTGTTTTAGATCCACAATACGAACATTTATGAATAAGAGGAGAATTATCAATAGTAAGTCTATAAGTTTATTCCTAATAAAGTACTGGTACTGACCAGAGCATCACGGGTAATGTCACGTCTGTCCATCAGCAAAAGTTTTCACAAACACGTGCTATTCCAAATCCAATATTAATGAAAATATAGCTTCCACTGTCAAATAATATCAGTAGTCTGTGCACAAATTGATTAGCATTAGTTCAACACAGTTCAATGCATTTCTTACAATTTTTTTTTTTTTTTGACAAAAATGGCCACTCGTTTGACCCCTAAGGAAATTTTAGCCGATTCACAAACAGTGCGCCTATTCCATCTTATGTGCGTGTGTAATCAGAAGCCCTTGTAGTAGCCGTCTGTTCGCATTTAACAACGTGAAACTTACCTGGACTTAGCGTGCTTCCTAGAAAGAGCTGTAGTGTGTTACAAATATACATACAAATAAATATACTTAATCTCTCCCTCTCTTACGACTTTAAAAAAACCAGAATGTCGCAACATCTCTGGTCAGTCTGAATCCTCCCAAAAATAATGATAAAAAAAACAAAAAAACCCAAAATGAGACAAGGTCTGTTGTAATAATCTCTTTATTGTTATGGGCACAGACTGGAAATAAATTGTCATCGGTAAATTGGAAACTAACCCGATGTTGTTTAAGTACATGTTAACACAAACGGGGAAGCACTCATCATCACCATTTTATTCTTCTCCTCCTCTTCTCGGTGGGCTTCAGGACTGGACTTTTTACCCCAGACATGGCTTTCGAGGCCATTGTGAAGAAGCAGATCATCAAACTGAAGGAGCCCTGTGTGAAGTGTGTGGACATGGTCATCCAGGAGCTGATTAACACTGTGCGCCAGTGCTCTAATAAGGTAACGGCTATTACAGACTGAAATGAATTCATGCAAGTTGTAGAAAGAAATGTAAAAAAAAAAAAAAAAAAAAAAAAGAAAGAAAGAAAGAAAAAATGTCTGGTTTGGTTTTATTCCCTGTTCAACATTAATTGAGCTGTGTGTTGTGTTTGCAGTTGGAATGCTTCCCCAGGCTGCGGGAGGAGACTGAGAGGATCGTGACTGCTCATATCCGAGACAGAGAAAGCCGGGCCAAGGACCAGGTAACATGAGCGGAAAAACTATAAACACACATTCATTTTAAGGGAAATGAGTGATATGTACCATGTATATGCAGGTAAAGCCTTACAATCTGTCATCACAACATGTGTTATTCCGGTTAATAAAAATTAACACTGAAATTAGCACGAGTAATAAAACAATGGCAACTGAAGGGAGTCACAATTAAACAAACATAACGTGATGTGCACTTTTAATAGGGTGCTTCTATGAAACTGGTCCCTAAAAACAGGACCTGGGGGCTAAAAATTCAAACCAGATGTAGACTAATGTTATAAAGCAAGTTTGGAAGCACTTTGGGTCTGTTTACTGAGATAAAAGAGAAACTATTTTTCAGATAAAACACATTTTTATATTATTTTACATTATATTTAATACAAAAATCTGCATGTAACACAGTCAAAAGGACACGAAAATTACACGCTACTATTTTTTAAAAATATGTCTTTATTCTCTCACAGATACATTGTGGGAATTGAACTAATTATGCAAGGCAGAGTGTTTCACAAAAATGACCGCTGTTACAAAATCATTCGCAATGTATACAGGATGGGGAAGCAAAATTTACAATATTTTGAGGCAGGGATTGAAAGACAGTGTATGACCAATTAGTTTATTGAAAGTCATGACAATTTATTTGCCACAAGAAAATTGACATCATAGAAAATGTTTTTATTCTATGTGTCCTCCTTCTTTCTCAATAACTGCCTTCACACGCTTCCTGAAACTTGCGCAAGTGTTCCTCAAATATTCAGGTGACAGCTTCTCCCATTCTTCTTTAATAGTATCTTCCAGACTTTCTCGTAATAGTTTTGCTCATAGTCATTCTCTTCTTTACATTATAAACAGTCTTTATGGACACTCCAGCTATTTTTGAAATCTCCTCTGGTGTGACGAGTGCATTCAGCAAATCACACACTCTTTGACGTTAGCTTTCCTGATTGCTCATATGGGCAAAAGTTTCTGAAAAGGTATGGATAATAGTGTTAGGTATGATTATGACATCAATATATGTTTGGTTTCAAAACAATTGACGTAGTGCCTGCTGAGAAAAAACAACTGAATGTTCATTGTAAATTTTGCTTCCCCACCCTGTATGTGTTTAAATGGGCAGGTTCCGCATGTAACGCCAGTGGACACAATGGGTTACATACAAAACCTGGAATGAGACTGAGATTCATGAAAAACCTGCATGTCTGGGTTAGAAAAACCACTAGGATCATCAGATTTAACACAGTGCCTTTATTAATAGTGGTATATAAGACCATTTCAAGCCATGTAGTCCAGATCAAATGCACTGACACGTAGGTAGCTTTTCATGTCCCAATTTTGGTCCTATTTTTGGCCCCAATATGTTATTAAAAATTCATTAATTTTGGGATGGCTCAGAGCAAGAGTATAATTTTTTTTGCATTTATCTGAGGTCATCATTAGGTACATCCTGGTAGGAAATATGTCTACAATTCTCTTTTATTATTGGGTCTAAAAAGCTGGTAAAGTGCCAGGTACCAAAATGTACCCAGTTTCATAGAAGATTCTGTTGAAAGTTACTGCCCTATAATTTAGATTAGATTGTCTTTGGGTAAAATTTATACATATTTGTATTTGAAAGTACTCAGATTATTATAACTGCACAAGGCCATTTGACCTTGAAAAAGTAGGTCAAGGTCAGTGGTTTTCAATAGGCTTCTGTTCCATGCCAAGATGCTTCCACAGTGTAGATTTGGTGCAGATATCTCAATACGTTATTCAGATAATACGATTATATAATCTATTAAGTAATAGATAATCGTTCTATCAAGTGGTCTACCTCTCAGTCTGCCTGTAGTTTCTTTCCCAGTGCTGTGCGTAGCCTTAACAGCTCCATATCACATACTTAACAATGTATGGTGTAGGTTTTATTTTTGTACTTGTGTATAAATACCACATTTTATATTCATGCACTTTGTCCAAGTGAGTGTCGGTCCATCTATGTGGGCATCTGTCTTTTAATTACTCTTATTTATCTAATTTTTCTTTTCTTTCTTTCTTTTTTTTTAACTTTTACCTTGTTACTGTCTTTCATGTATTTTTATGCTGAGCTCTTGCAACTCATTTCCAATGCAGTTGTCCTGCAAATGACAAATAAACTGATTCTGATCATGTCGTTGAATGGACAGACCGACGGACAGATGAGAAAATGATTACAATACCCCCTTGGCCATTTCTGGTCTAAGGGTAAAAACTAAATGAGCAATGTAACGTGATCTAAAAACATATCTCATTACAGGAAACATTTGATATGTTTCTGTTTTTCCCCTTAATTTAATTGTTCACGTCAGATATTTAAATAGCTTTTCACAATATAGCACCATTAGTAATATTTAATGTCATTCCTTTCCTTTTTCAGTTTTTATGTAAATCAGTATTTTCCTGCAAAAACCTAAACTAACAGTAAAACTAAATTAACACTAGTCAGTTCTTCAGAATAACTGTAAACTCAATCAAATAATTATAATCTATTGTAAGTGTAATGATAATTATAATCATAGTTACAATAGTTTGCATACAGCCTTATTTGTGTTAAATGTTTGATGTCTTGTTCCAGGTTCTGCTGTTGATTGACGTCCAGCTTTCATACATCAACACCAACCACGAGGACTTCATTGGCTTTGCTAAGTAAAGACTCCTTTAGTTTGCGTCACTTAAGATAAACTATTTATGAATGAACAGCCTGTGGTGGTAAAGAAATGTTTGGAATATGCCCTTTTACCCCTGCCGTCACTGTTTTGTTGTTCTTCTACTGCAGTGCTCAGCAGAGGAGCAGTCAGACTAATAAGAGCCAGAGTTCAGCAGGAAATCAGGTGAGTGTTTGTCACGTCTTGTGTGTCACACAAACAGTGGAGCACAAGGTCAAGACAGGAGTGTACACCCACACAACAGCAGGATGGATACTCCACAGAAACACACAGACAGACGCTTAAATGAAAGAGATGTGCTACATAGTATACTCTCCTTCATTTGAGTAAATCTTGTTTTGCACAGTTTTTGTTTAAGCCTGCACCTTTGTGTTTCATTTAAGATTTGATTTACCTGTTATAAATTTCTGTAGTCATGCATGTTTTTTATTTTTTATTTTTTAATTATTATTATTATTATTATTATTATTATTATTATTTGGCTGCAGTTGTGTACAGTTGTTTTGCGTGCTTATTTGGTTTCATAATTTTATCTTATGAAGGAAAAAAACAATCACTCAGGGTTCTATTACTTTATGCCACCATCATCACTGGTGTTGTTGTTGAGACATTTCCCTTTGTTTGAACCCTCCTGTGTCATCAAGGTGCCACTTTGCATTTCATCCCCATCCCTTAGTGAGAATCTCAGCTGCCCTCTTAAGGGTGTCTGTTGGTGAGTATTGCTCATTGTGGGTAATGGTTTGCAATGTCATTTATGGCTGCAGTAACACTTCTGCCCATTGTGTGGTGCTCTGCAGCTCCTCTGCCTAGGAATTTGTGTTTTTTTTGTCCCCTTTCTTGTCATAAGCAGCACAAAGTCGTTTTCCATTCATAATAGGTCCAATTGGCTGTGTACTGCTTGGCAGAGGCACACATTGCCTTGCATTTTTAGTGCCACAGGGTGTCTTATCCCCCTCGTTCCTTCCTGTTGCAGGCCTCTTCTCCTCCCGCATCAGGCCTGATTGTAAGAGTTGACTCTCTAACCATTTATTCTCTAACACCCACTCCACCCACCAAGGCCTGCAGACCACAAGGGGTTGCCAACTAGACAAAAACATTTTTCCTTGCTTTGGTAGTTGAAATATTCTCACCAAGACTCATAAATTAGAAATACTGCATGATTTCGTCTAGTACTCTGTCATGGATCCAACTACAAAGCAGCACTCTTGTTTGTG
The DNA here is from genome assembly GCF_902148855.1 of Sphaeramia orbicularis. Lineage (NCBI taxonomy): Eukaryota > Metazoa > Chordata > Actinopteri > Kurtiformes > Apogonidae > Sphaeramia > Sphaeramia orbicularis. The sequence goes on from NC_043973.1 coordinate 38,082,134, forward strand.
CCAATGACAGAAAGGCTTTGTAATGATTTGGGTAACCTCCTTAGTGAGTCTTAGGCGGTGCAAGACTGACCTAATAATCTAATAATCACTTGGCACTTTGCCCAAAGGCTTGTTTATGCTGAGCTTTTAGGGTTAATACACCTAACACTGTGGACACACATGCTTCCTTGTGTGCTTAGAGCACTTAACACAATGGTCACTTAACAAGCTAACATGGGCCTTTTGCTTGTGGCATTGGGGACACTTGAATGACACTGCACTGACACATACAGTCACATGACAGGCTCCAAGTGAGTCACAAAGACACAACAACCCACCTAACCAGAGTGTCATGCATATTTCATTGCCGACCGTGCATTGGAGATTGACAGTGATTTATTTGGCCACGATGGCCTTTCTGTGTGGATGTTTTCAATGTAAACCCATATTGATGAAAATCTCCTGTGAGCATAATTTTTTCCAGTGTTTTTTTTGACAACAATATAGCTGTTTCTGACTTTTTGACTGTACATTTTGCCTCAGGTCATCCGCAAAGGCTGGCTAACCATCAACAACATCAGCATCATGAAGGGTGGAGCCAAAGAGTACTGGTTTGTGCTGACTGCTGAGAGCCTGTCCTGGTTCAAGGATGATGAGGTGAGACAAAGCAAAAACATGGAAATTGATATTCTGTTATTAAACAGTTAGAAAACATATTCCAAATGTATAAAAATGACTCAAAGTAATGCACGAAGTAGTAGTATTCCTTTATTTTCACACATGTTGCTTAATATCTTAACAATATAGACCCAACAATATCATACTGCACACCAGTCCACTTCACACTATGCACTTGCAGGATGCAGTTTGTGCTCCATGTTGCAGGGATACTTGGCAGGCTGATGTATATCTGCCTGTCTGTGCCTGCTGTACAGGTTGGAGGATATTCTGCACAGCAAGTGTAGATAGGCAGACACACTGCAACTCCATCAGTCAGTAGATGTTGTTGTTGCTTAGTTGTTTAATAAACCTTACTCAGTCTGTTGGCAGAGCCTGTGGGATACATTCAAATGCATTTCTATGAAACAGTATCATTATTCTTAGCTGTGTTTATTTTAAAATGCATCTTGTTTTGTGATGATTCTATTTATGACTGGCAGAAAGCATATACTTTCAGCCAACTTACAATTTGTGAGCAGATGCAGTAGTTTTTATAGCACAGATCATCATGATGAAGCAGTTTACTGGATGAAATTACTTCTGTAAAGAGGTTGGGCATACATCTGTCATTCACCCGTTCTTTCCATTCATCTTTGCTGTTGTGTTGGAATTTATCCTTTTTCTGCCTTTCTTCTCTCCCCACCTCTTTCCAGTGGGAGTTTAGGCATTTGTTTTTTTCTTTGCAAATTTGGAACAGTCCCAATCCTAACCAAATGTTCACTCAACAGACACCCAAAATATATGAAAGCACACTCAGACAGCACATGGGCTGCACAGCGCTGGGTCTACGGATTGCTATTTGATACGTTAGTGCGGTAATGTAGGAAATTATAGACTGCGGTGGCTTCACCATGTATATTTCTGTTTTACACTCCGTGAACTTTCTATAGTCACATACGCATGCAAGCGCATACACATACATGTGCACACATGCAGATGCACACTCATACACGTCCCTCCTCCTCTCTCTTGGTGTAGTTGGCAGTAACTTTGGAACTGCTCACATTCTTGGCAGGAAAATCACAAGTTTTTAATCCAAACACTAGCCTCCAATGTTTCAGTAGAGAGAAACCCCACCATTAAATATCAATATCTCTCCTTTCTGTTTGGGACCTTCAGCTTCATTAGCAGCTACCGCTTCACGGCCAATCAGCTGCATCTGTTCACTATTATTGACCTGTGTTATATGTAACGTCCCACATGCCGACATACAACCCCAAAACAGTTTGACTTTTCATAATTCATACTTGGACCACAAACTAACAACAAAAGCTACTAACACCCATTTAACTGACCAATATAAACCCCCATTTGTGTACATATCCTTTGTAAACCATGGTTTCTGATGGTTTCTACTGATGAATGTGTTGCATCACCCTTTTTTACCAGTAGTTATATGACACCACAGCAGTCTACTATGCATCAGTGTCCTTTGTTTTAACTCCTCTCAGTCCGTTTTGGCCACCCACTGAAATAACTTCTCTGGAGGTGTCTGATTGTATTTTCAAACTCCATTTGATTGATTGGTTCTCGTTCCTTTGGCCTGCGCTTGATGCTTTGCAGCCACAGTGGCTCCTCCCCCCTTCCAGTGGACCACATCTTCATCAGAGCACCAGGCTAGCAGTCTGTACACTTACTCATTCAGCCATTATGCTTTAAATTATGTGAACTCGCTATGTTATGACTTGTGCCTGTAAATATTTCATCCTTCTGGCTCAAAATTTTAAATTTTTACATCTTTGTTTTCACAGCCATTTGCAGTTAGTGGTGAAAATCACTGATCATTGTTTATTCCAGTAAAAAAAAAAAAAGTGAAGAGGAAGTGGTGAGTGTTAGAATGCACTTAGGACAAAATACAGATGAATATGGCTAATTAATACAAGTTAAAGTTAAAAACAGCAGAAGCTGAAGAGGAAAGAACAGATGCAAAACAAAAACACACGCATCTTGGAGAACTGAAATGCCCACAGAGCGACAGAAAGAGTGAGAGGGGGGAGACACAAAAAGACAGACTGACAGAAGAGGGTCCATGCCCAGTCTAACCAATGTGCAGACTACTGTACACCAGTATGATAATGAACAGGTAGTCTGAACACTGGGTGGACGGAGCCGGAGTTAAGAGCCAGGCCTTGTGCTGTTTTCTGCCATTCCAGATGCTTGAGCTCTGTCGTCTGTGCCCTCTCCATTTTTGCCAGCAAGGAGTAGGGATCCCATCTTATCGAAAGCCCTTCAAAACTGCGATTCGCCACATCCGCGTTGACGCTCTCCCAGCTTTTGATGCACGTCTCTCGGCCTGTTTATTTGTTTTGGTAGACGTTTGAGCTCTGGGTCCCCTCGCGGTCCGATTTGGTCACGCCGGCCATGAAGAGTATCCAGCCTTGACGTGGCATATTCGCTCAAACGACTGGGACAGACTGGCTGCACGTTCAGGGAGGGGATATTACAAAAAAGAGGGAAAGAGAGAGAAGGGGGGAGTGAAGAAGTGAGAAAGGGAGAGGAAGAGAGAGGAAGAGGGAGGGGACCTGTGTGACCATATATGGGATGTAGCGACCCCTTGGGGAATACAACTCTGAGGGGTTTGCAGAGTTTCTTGTCCTCTCGCCTTCTTCTTCTCTCCTCATCCTCTTTTATACTTACCTGCGATCATCTACCATCACTTTCCAAAGCCGTCTGCCCAGATGCAGGCTTTCTTCTGCAAATCTTTTGGAAATCCACTTTTGTGTTTCTTCGTCTACTTGGTGTCTCCTCCTCTTCACCCGCCGTCTCTTTAACTTCTCCACTCTCCCTCCTTCCTCGGTTCTCTGTGTGCTGCTAAGCACTACCAGATGTTGAGTTTTAACGCCAGGCTGTCATTTAATCTCTCTCTCCCGCTCTCTCTCTCTCTCTCTCTCTCTCTCTCCCCTTCTTCAAAAAAAAAAAAAAAAAAAAATCAGGCAGGAAGTGGGCCCCTCTGGAATGGAAAGAAAAAAATATTGAAAAAATATAGAGGGGGAGGGATAAAAGAAAAGACAGAGAACGATGGAGGTTAGGATGGAGGGTAAAATGAAGAGAAGGATTTACTTAAACTCAAGTGTTTACCACAGGCCCTCTTTGAGTCTGTTGAAACCATGTTTGAGCCTCTACTTCAGGAGGTCAACATGGTGTTTAGCAGTAAATTCTCTGGACCTTAGGGTGCTTTACCCCATCTTTACCACAGCCAGAGAGTTTCCTCAGCCTTCAGCTACCAACTCTCCCCTGCAAAACGCACCGTGAAGAACAACTTGTGTCTTGACCCACACTGTAATGACTTCCACATGTGCTCTCCCTCTCTCTTTTTCTTTCCTCCCTCTACTTCTTCTTCTGCTTCTTCTTCTTCTCCACCCACTCCCCCCTACCTCCCACACCCCTTGTCTCCCCCATTCCTACTCCCTCCTGTCACCCCCTCTGTTTCTGCTCCCCCCCCCCCCCCCCCCCCCCCGATTCCTCTCCCTTTTCGTTTCACCTCTCTCGCATACCGACATCATACAAAGCAATTGTTTGCACCAGTATCCTTGCACAACAGATCAACACGAGGAGCCGATCGTATTAGTCACGAAACGGCTCATGATCCATACCTTCTGTTTTACTCATTCACAGGAGAAGGAGAAGAAATACATGCTCCCCCTGGACAACCTGAAGGTCCGCGATGTTGAGAAGAGCTTCATGTCCAGCAAGCACATATTCTGCATTTTCAATACAGAGTCGAGGTCAGCGTTAGCCTCATAATTCTAATTTCTCCTTTTTTATTAAGTATTATTAATCCTGCAGCAAATTAAACCCTTTCTGGTAGCAGTTAAATAAACGTAGATGGAGTTAGATTTGCAGGGGCTGAAGTATAGCTCTGGTTAGGTACAGTATGCATGTATGCAGGAATGCAGGCTGGAATGAACTGGAAGCATTTTATAGTAAAAACATATGTCTGCAATTGAAATGTTTAGTATCTCACATTTCAGGAGATGGTGCAGAAAGTCCCTTAAAAAATCTTACAGTGATCCAGCTTTGTGTGCAGTGGAAATGATTGTACAGATTTTGTTCAATAGTTTATTATTCTGAGATAAAACTGGGATTAAAAATGTAGATATCTCCTGTTTAGACTTAGCTTTGGCTCATGTTGTTCATGTTGATTTACACATGTATGTGTTCTGCCATGTTATGTGTGTGTAGGAATGTGTATAAGGACAATCGTACCCTTGAGTTGGCCTGTGATTCTCAGGATGATGTGGACAGCTGGAAGTCCTCTCTTCTACGTGCTGGGGTCTACCCTGAAAAGACCACCACGGTTAGCACCCTGTTTTTCTCCCTCCCTCATTTGGTTCTTTAGAAACGTATTTATTCATGTACTGTCAAAACTGCATGCTCAATTATGCAAAAATGTCTAAATATTTATCATAATACAAAAGGGTTATCGAATTAAAATTAATAAATGAATTAAATTTTGAGTTTTTGAAACAAATCTTAAGAAATCTGTAATCAATAATGAAACAATGCTAAATTTATGTAACTATGTTGTTTTTTTTTTGTTTGTTTTGTTTTGTTTTGATTTTTTTGGTTGTTCTTTTCTGTCCACGTGCTTTGTAAATGTAAAAATTGTGATACTTAATATTGGGAATGGACTCCAGGAAGAAAAATCTCGACTTTGGTACCATACCATACCAAGTTAATTTATAAGGCACTTTAAGAACTTTACAGCTGGCCAAAGTGCGGTACACGAATCATAAAACAAAGAAATAAATAAGTAAATAAGTACGTAAAAATAGTGATAACACAGGGTGCAAAGCGGGTTAAGAACAACAAAATACAACCATCAAAAAAACAAAGACAAATTAAAATCTGATTAAAACAGGATAGGAAATTTAAAAAAAAAGACACTAATGGGGATCCTTAAATAAAGAAATAAAAAAAAAAAGAATCAACAACATTAATTTGCAAGTGTTGAGCTGGTGCTTAGAACATATTTTTGTTGTTAATTTTCAATTATATTTAATGCATATAAGAAATAATTTCCTTGAGGAACATGATGAGTTTTATTTTACTTTACAGTTGGAGATGCTTTTTACAGAGAAGAGATGTTACTTAATGCTATTTATGTGTCATTTACTTATCCATTAGTAGATTCTTCAGTCATAATTACCTTTTAAAGGATTAGAAAATATATTTTAATTGATGGACCCTAATTTATTCACATTATAAAGTTTCTAGGATCAAATCAGCTCTATTATTTATATCATTTGTCAGCTGTTTTCTTATATTTTTCAGTACGACAAAAGGAAAAAAACAAACAAACAAAAAAAACACTTAATAGGAGGATTCATTCCATAATTTCACTACTTTCAAGCACTAAAGTCTGTTGCTTTACTCTTTTCTTTTACTTTTTCTTTCACCAGGTTGAGAGTGAGACCACCACCACCTCAGATAACTTCTCCATGGACCCTCAGCTGGAGCGTAAAGTGGAAACCATCCGTAACCTTGTGGACTCCTACATGGCTATTGTCAACAAGTGCATCCGGGACCTGATGCCTAAGACTATAATGCATCTCATGATCAACAATGTAAACAGATACTGCTCTACACTTTGAGATTATTACTATTCTCTCTGATTAAGCAACTAAAAAATGAAAAAGTACACTTACCTTTTATACTGTTTTCAACCTGCACTACTGCTTCCTGCCACTAGGTGAAGGACTTCATCAATGCGGAGCTGCTGGCCCAGCTGTACTCTGCAGGCGACCAGAATGCCCTGATGGACGAGTCCCAGGAGCAGGCCCAGAGGAGGGACGAGGTACTGAGGACCCACCAGGCCCTGAAGGAAGCCCTGGCTATCATCGGTGATATCTCCACCTCCACTGTCACTGTCCCCCTGCCCCCGCCGGTCGACAACTCATGGGTGGGAGGAAGCAGTGGTGGCCGCAGGTAATGTAGAAGTAACTACTGTTAAAGATAAATGATGATTTGTACTGTAGGCTGGAGTGAGTTTGGTTTGGTGATATTTATGTTTATTAGAGGTTATTTAAGGAAAAGGAGTCAGAACAGCTGTAGGTTCTGCTGATGAGGAGCGTCATCATTAGATAGTTGTTTTATTTTGGTCTATTTGCATGTGTTTTTATCTTGTGTCATTGTATAGACCTACTGTATGTTGAGTAAAATTAAACAAACTGAGCAGGTCTCACCAGAGCAGCCCATCACTGACTTTTCATATAGGTTAAATAATCACTACCATGTACAACAGTGTTTTTCAACCTTGGGGTCAGGACCCCACGTGGGGTCACCTGGAATTCAGATGCAGTCACCTGAAATTTCTAGTAATTGATAAAAATAAAAACTTACTAATAAAAAATATATGGTGAGTTGAGCAAGACAATCACAATACATAAAAGACGTGACAAATTATGAAGCTGAAACTGAAGCACTGTGGTTCTGTTTATCTGTCAAATGTTCATTGTGGTCAGTTTCAGATGCTGCAGCTCTTTCATAATTCATAGTTTAAGTTCTTGTTTGTTCAGTATTAATTGTCAGCCTTGTAAATCCAAGCTGGACTGACTGTACATATCCTGACCAAGGAAAATCAAATTCTCCCTTTGTGCAGTAATCTACACCTGGCTTTTCTGCCTCTGTCTACAATAATATACATTATATAGACTAAATGTCGTCTAAAATTTATGTTTATTTGCAACATAGTATAACAAAGTATTACATGATCAAAAACAAATTAATTTTAGCAAAAAAAAAAGTCTCTGTTTTGAATATCTGGGGTCGCCAGAGATTTGTGATGTTAAAATGGGGTCATGAGCCAAAAAAGGTTGGGAACCACTGATATACAGCAATAACATCTCTCATTTTAGTTTAAGAGAAATGTCTTTGTGGTCTGTCTGTTCTTAGCATATTTCAACCCATAATCCTCTCCACAGGTCTCCACCACCAAGTCCCACTGCTCCCAGGAGGATGTCCTCAGGGCAGCGCCCGGCTCCCCGGGGGGCTCCACCACCACCAAACCGCCCAGGACCCCTGGGGCCCTTTAATAACAGCGCTGACAGCCCCCAGGCTCCCAGCCGCCCGAACAGGGCTCCCCCTAGCATCCCCAGGTGAGTGTAACTTCCACTCCATTTACTAGGACAAAGCGAGTGTAAGCATTTTAACAATTCAGATGTGTCGTTGGATGATGTATTCTTCTTATTTTACTATATGTTTGTTAAATGGAAAAATCTGCTAAAACGAATCACATCTCAGCTTCACTTACAACTACTCCATACATATGTCAGTGTTGGAACAGAATACATGTGATGGTATTAAATATGAGTAACTGTATTTAGTTTTAGTTAAAATAGATTGATCAGAATACAGTTGCATTCTTAAAATCTTACTGTAGGCCTTACTTTTTAAAGTGTGCATTATACATCAAAAGGACAATTTAATTTATTTTCCCATTAAAACCAGGCACAGAGGTAAATCTGCACCATAATGGGTTAGGCACTCAGCGTATTATGTCTGTCTCCACTTAACATGGGAGGATAGAGTTTCAACAGACAATCAAGTTGCATATTTCAGAGTAAATCTACCTTCTTGTCATTAAGTTGGATCCTTTCATTCCTCCATTATAACTTGAGGAAAATGTGACAAAAGGTGAAAGGTTGAGGAAATATTTGTTTTTATGCTGCTTTGGTGATTTCGCATACTTACATCTCTACAACTGTTAATATGCATTCAGAGTGAACCGCGAATTAAAAATTACATTTAAGCACATAAATTCTGTAATCTGTAATGGAATACATGTTAAAGTAACCCTTACAACACTGTTTACCATTAAAAGTTAATACTTTTCCAATAAATATAACCTGCTTTTTTGTGTCAAGTGACCCAACAACATGTAGTGATAACCTAAAGTCCTGCCTTAAATTGCGGTTAACAGTGAAAACATAGATGTGTTTAGTGTTTTCCTTACTGGTTCAAGTTATTTCTGAGGTCTACACTGTAAAAAAATCCTGCTATTTTTACAGAAAAAAACTGGCAGCTGTGATTACCAGAACAATACTGTAAAAAACACATCCAACTGTAAACATATTTACGGAGTAACATGTAGATTTAACATTTTAAACATGTAGATTTAAATGGTAAATGGACTGCACTTATTCAGTGTATTTTCCACACCTTCATGGTGTCCAAAGCCACCAAATCAATTTTGGCTTCAGTGTCTTCCCTGGACACTTTAACATATGGACAGTCGGAGCCAGGGTTCGAACCACCAACCCTTTGGTTATTGGACGAGCCGCTCTACCAACTCTACCAACCAATTAATGTACAAGTTTAAAATGTTACATTGTTAAATGTTTACTTTTTTACAACTTGTTTTATTTAAAAAATCAAATATGCCGTTATTTCAACATTATGATCTTGTAATTTAAACGGCATCACATTCTTTTTCAATTTACAGTTTTATTTTCTAAAAATAATAGAAATACATAATTTCTACATACAAATCTGGTTTTGTTCACATACTCTTCCTGTAAAAACTGCAGCTATATTAGATACAATCGTTAACACAAAAATCTTTTCAAATAAACAACTTTGCTTTGTATTGTCACTTACAGTTTTTTTATGTTGCAATTCTACAACTTTTTGATGTTAATTCTACAGTTATTTTTTACAGTGTAGTCATGGTCATTTTTGCAATCTTGTGTGAAAAACTAAACACTCCTCTCTTTCTCTTCTCCTTGTGTCTTCTCTTCTCATTTCTCTTTTTCTAATCTCTTTCTCTTCCTGCCCTGACATTTTTATCATTATTTATTCTCTTCTTTAGTCGGCGGCCCCCACCATCTCCTACAAGACAAGCTCCACCATAAACATCCAAAGGGGTTTAGTCATCCCCTTATCTCCCTCCCTCATCCACTCCGCCCCTCTTCTCTTAGCCATGGCTCTGCAGTCCGTGTCTCTCCTTAGTGCAGACACTGAAGTCTTTACCCCTTGACCCTCAAATTTCCTGCCAGGTGACGATGTCCATATATCTATGTACAGTATGGTACTTGTCTTGTGGTGTATATGTATGTGCGCTTGTTGCTCGCCTGTGGTCCAGGTTTGCTTAGCAGATCCACTACCCTGTATCAGTCCCTGGAACCTCTTTCACCCCCTGAACCCCCCCCCGCCAACTCAGCCACCACCCCACTTGCTGCTTCGACATAAAAATACGCTCAGCAGTCGCACTGCCCTACTCATTCCAAAATGCAGCATGGCACATAAGCTGCTTTTATTGCATGGAAGTGTGTGTATGTAGAGTGTGTGCGTGTGTTTTGTGCGTATGTATACAGGGGAGGGACTAATTTGCCTATATGTAGGCTGAGGTTGATTTAGTATTGTATTAATTTATTGTATAAGCCCCCCACCCCTAAGTGTTAATTATCAGCTTAATGTTCTCTTAGGAACACAAGTTGTATCTTAGGTATGTGTGTGTATACATGTGTTGGTGTGCGAGTACTACTGTGTATGTATGTGTGCGTATGAATGTGTTAAGACTCGGGTGCATGTGCTGTCTGTCTGCACGTTTGTTGGCGTTTCAGTTGTATTTGTTTTCATGGTCAAAGCTGTTAATGATGAATCATAAACCCTCGGGGGTAAATTATATGTTGGACTTTTGTGAGTTGTTCCTGTGTTGTAGTAGCAGCCATACACACATAGCAAGGCTGAGGAGCACCTTCAGTATTCTCTATATGGAAACAGCCTCAATACTGCATTTAACCTTGTCATAGGTGTCCACCTGTGCTGTATCAATGGTCAAGTTGTGACCCTTGCTGCTTTAAGCTTTGACTCAGATGCTGACTGCCGAGACGAACGGAATCAGAACTTGTCACTTGAAAAAAAAAAAAAAAAAAAAAAAAGAAGTTGCTGCTAAACACGGCAGAACACAAGTTCTACCTTAAATGAAGAAGGAACATGCATTTACATGTTTCCATTAAGCCTTTTTCTCAGGTTTGAAACATGCAATTCCATGCACACCATTAACAAACACTCTTATTTTCTCAACTCTTATAGTCTCTTTTCTTTCCTTTACTCTCACAACCATCGAAGCCAATGAGTCAGCCAGCATCTGTATCAGAGCTTAAGGTGGTATTGTTAATGTTCAAGTGCTTCTCTGTCTGTTTGTTATCGTGTATATGGGCCTAAACTGTGTTCTGATGTATATAGGTAATGATAAAGAGACGTGTGGACTATAAAGACCTCATCAAGGATCCTAGCGCTTTAATCGTTCTGTATGTCTCTATTCACTAAATGCTCTCTTCTATCTAATTTAGACTGCCTTAATGGCATGAATTACAATTCTGTATTGCCAAAGCAAAATGTAGTCAGAGAATTGAAAAGTTATTAAAAAAAAAAATCAACTGAAGACCAACAGTGACGTGGTTCCAGTTGTAGTGAGATGGCATTGTTTAGCAGAGGGCATAATGTTAAACTGGGGAATTGCATCAGTTGTTATTTTCTGTGTCTCTGTATCGCTCCTCAATAAACTTCCTCATAATAATATCTTTGTCATTGGGTCTTCATTGCTAAAGTCTATGTATGACATGTACACACGTGTATATGTATATATATCTGTGTATGTATAGGTACATACATATATATGTGTTGTTGTATTATGTGTTTATGTAAATTCTATTATATTGTTTGTAATAATATAAATCCAGAAACAAAATTATTTAACAGTAAGTATCACGCGTTAGAGTATAGATATGTTTAGACTAGGAAGCTTATTATTGTTATTAATTATTTAAGGAGAAGTGGTGGGAGTTTATAAGTTATACTTCTCACTCCTTTTCGAATATGTATTTTATGTCTTATGTTTAAATTTTATGTTTGTTAATTTATTGTTCTTTTTGACATTCTTATTCAAAATAAACACATCAATCAATCAATCAATCAATCAATCAATCAGTCAACGTCACCAATAGCCATTCACATACAGCTGTACTTTAAGTGCTGCAAAAAGTGTTTTTTGATTGATCAGTTGCTCATATATGTGTTTAATGCACTCTACGTTACATTTTTACACATTAAATGGGATCTGGGGTTCATCAAAGACATCATTTCCCGCATTCTGGTGAAATTTCATGCACCAATTTCTTTGTCTATATCGGTTTATGATGGACATGTCTTTATTTATGTGAAGGAAAACAGCAGATGACAATTCAATTTGATCTCTGCTCAGTCCACACACAAGTCTCCACCTGGATTTAATTAAGCAAATAGTTCAGATCCTTCCATTGGATAATTACTGCAGTGATTAATGTGTTTCAGCTGTAACAGGTTGTTTAACCCAAACTGATGCAGTGAGTAACTTCTCATTTTCTAAACGACCATCAGTTTGGAGAGAACATAAAGATCAAACAATGTAATGTGTCCAAAAAAATAATGATGTGATGTTGCAAAAGCTTATTGAAATGATGCCATGGTGTACTATAATCAAAGCTAAAGGCTAAATACTAAAGTGTGAGACTTTTTGTTTGTGTTTCAAAACTTGTGAAAAGTTGACTGAAGAGCAATGCAACAAACATGTTATGATTCAGTAATGTTATGTGGTTGCTTATAAAAATGCAAAGTTAAAGGCTTAATAAAGCTAAATATTAGAGCACTGGGCAATTTTTTTGGCCAGTCTGTGTATATGATTCACGCATTTCTGCTCATATTCAAAGCAAAACACATATCTGTGGTTAAAGATTACTTTTTAGGAATATTATTTTCCTTAGAGCACATTTTTATGAAACCAATGCTGAAAGAGAATAAGACCTTGTTGAGGCGTCTGTGACAGTGAAAATTATGTTTGCCACAAAAAGATTCTGTGTTTGTATGAGCTCATATTTTGGAATTAAAGAAAGACCTAGTGCTAAAGAAAAAAAGATTTGTCACTGCCAGATGCTGTGTTGTGTCTATGACTAATACTTTGGTGGTTTTGCAAAAATAAAACTCCTATGTTTCATGTTTTTTTTTTTTTTGTTTTTTTTTTTTTAGAAATAAATGCACATGTTCTGAATCATTTCCTGGCAAGTTCTGGAAAATGTTGTACACAAAAATCACAATACGCAGGGCAGAAAATACCATAACTTAAGGTTTGTAGCAATCAGTCTTAGTATCAGCTTCGCAAGCACTATAAAACTTAAATATAATCATTATTCTATTTTATTATTACATTTCTTTTTATTTGATTTGACACATTTATAAATTCAGAAGTTCCATTTTGAGGCAGGTCGCACTTAGTTATAAAGTTGGAAGGCAGAATGACCCAAATATGCACAGGACTCATAAAAATGAATCACAAAATCATAAAATATGCCATTAAAATATATATCTTTTAATTATTATATCGTAAATGCCAAAATTCAGCAATCAAAAGAGTCAAAAGGTTGTTGATACTTTACATATTTATAGTATGCAGCAAAAAGAGAAGAATACTTGGATCACAAATTATTTTCTTTATTCCAATAATGATTTTAATGTAGATTATACACTGTTGAACTCTTCACCTGGAATTTTTACACTTTTTTTTACATTTCCTGTAGAAAATCAAGACAAAACATTTCTCACTGCATCATATTATTCCATATAATACACTCTGGCTGGTCTTTGTTAGGACTCTTTGATCCATATTTGCATATAGCCATAGAAACATTAAATATTTTATGGAGGGAGAAACACTTATTTCTCACAGTGGTACACTAGAAATTCACAATTAAACACTTTCCATAATTATGCAAACACTTTTTTCTGCGGTGACGTGTTTTGTTTTACATGTTTGTTTTTTTTCATTTTGTTGAATAGAGTTACAGTAATTCATTAGAGTGTGGGGTCTTCCTGATAAAAAAAATAAAACTAAAAATAAATAAATAAATAAATAAAATGTGTGAAACCTATGGAAGAAGATTAGGACCACTGGAAAAAAATTAAAACAAAAATGAAGGTCCGTTATATTTTTTTTAATTCTTATTCTGAGAAAAAAGTCAGAATTCTCAGATTAAAGTCAGAATTCTGAGGAAAAAAAAGGTCAGAATTCTGGGATTAAAGTCAGTATTTTGACTTTTTTCTCAGAATAATAATAAAATAAAATCCTCAGTGAACTTAATCCTCTTCCGTAGAAACCGGTAAAAAGTTTTCTGTTTTGAATAAGGGTTAAAACTCAGTGTCTCTGCAATTGATGAAAACTGTTGAATTTTCATCATGCAGTTCTTTATTTTAATCAGAAGATGGCACTGTTTTGTCTTTTGCACCGTGTTGCATACTTGAATCAAGCCAAGAGCATTTTAATGAACATATGTCTCCTCAACATCAACCAAAACCAGGAAAAACTTTAAAAGGAAGATTAAACATGACTAAAATTTGTCTGTATTTGTGAATATTTAAAACATCTGATCACCATATTGGCTTTCTGAGTCAATTATTTTAACAGCCTATAGGCTTACAGCTTTTCCTCTGAACTGAAACTTGTATAAACAGATTGGAAAGACAGATGTCCTAATGTGCCCATCAGACAGACTGTCAACATTTGGGCACTTTAGATAAATCCTTGATGACAAAAGAGCATCAGCATGTCAAAGTCAAGTGTGTATGAATGTATTTTAGCCCTTGTTGTAGTAGCCAATATGCCCAGAATTCAGAACCTCTCTGGTCATGTTATGGATTAACTGGAAAGAAACTCAATTAAATGGAGTAATTCTGTATTGCATATGGAAATGTTTTATGTCAATAAATAAATAAATAAATAGATAAATATTAACCCTTTCATGCAGGAATTATGAGAACCTTAGTCAAGATTTTTTATGAGTGTTTTTATTCCTCCTTAGGCATGAAAAAAAACAAAACAATGTGATTGAGTTTTTTAATTTTTCATGGAGTTACAAAAATGTCCATGCATTTAATTTTTGAAGTAAAGAAACGTGCTTAAAACTCAATATCACAATGTGATATGAAAACAATGAAATAAAAACATTTTTAATGCTGCTAATCATTTTGTCACATTCTAACATATTCTAATGCTAGTTATTATTCACTTCATGGAGATAATATGCAAAAAAAATTGTCTAACAAATAATGATTTATGCTTAAACATGTTACTGCAGATCAGGTTTATCAAGAACCTTAAAGTTACAGTAATGGTATGAATGTCAGTGTATGGGATGATGCATTAGCGTCCACTGTGTTGGCTGATATGGAACTAAAACAACAAAACCCATGAATATACAAGAGAACAGCTGGATAATAACTGTCCACTGTAGTGACCACTATGCATGAAAGGGTTAAAATGCTATAATTTTAATCTAATTTCTTGTTTGGGTGAAGTGCCCATCAAATATAAATATAGGGCATAAAAGGGACTGTTTCCAAATAGATAAACATAAGAAATAAGAAGTTTCATAAAGTGTGGAAATCTTTCTTAATCTTTTTTGACAATCCTCCAACACATGTACAAGGTCCTTAACAAGTTAAGATGTACATGTATGTAACACTCTATGTGACTTTATTTATATTTGCAGTGCCATATTGTATGTGCATATGGACATTAATTAATTGTGTGGAACGCTGAATGTTGTCCAGAGTATATGATGTTTTATGTGTCTTTTATACTTCCAGTAACACTCTTTTTTTTGTGCTGCTTTTTAGATATTTATGCCGTCAGGGTTTTCTTTTTATATTTTAGTTTTTATACTCTTTTATATATATTATTTATACTTTTTTATGGCACCTAGGACGATTGCACTTTTTAATTTCAATGTACCTGTACAATGACAACAAAGACATTCTATTCTATTCTATTCTATTCTATTCTATTCTATAGATCTGGTGACAGCAAGGGGTTTGGGAGGGTTATGTGTTTGAATACCTGTGTGTATTCTGTATTTGAAATTTAATCAATATATCTAAACAAAGATAAACATAAGAAATATATCGATTTGACATTTTTCGTGATAACATTTTTACTAGTTTCAACATTCATGCATGGTATAACACTGGTCAACAACAAATTTATTGTTTAAGTTTTTTGAGCTGATTTAGGATAATTTTGGTGTGCTGAATCCAAAAATCACATTAATTTTGCTCAATCAGGTCAACTTTCTGAACTATGCTACATATTGGCTTTTTAACATTTTTGCTTACATTTATGGGCATTTTCACATCATATGATACAAAATTCTTTCATATTTCTTGCAATAAACGAGTTCTGAAGATTTTACTTTGGCCAATTTATGATTAATGGTTTTTTTAATATTACAGGTGAATGAAATGGCTTCGACTAGAAGATCTTGCAAAAATAAGCCTGACGTATTCTGCTACATCTGCGGTGAATACACCATTGTACCTAACAGGAATCAAGTGATCAAATGATTTTTTTTTTTTTTCTTAAAACCTATTTTGGGTGAGAACTATATAAAAAATCAACTGATGACTGAGTATTGCTAATATTGAAAGATGTTTCAGGATTTGTATCAGAAAGCTATTGTTTGGTGTAGGAGTACAAATGTATAGCATTTATTTTGTTTGTCTCATTTGTATCAGACAGTTATTATTTGGTGAAGGAGTATGAATGTAGAGTACTTATTTTGTTTGTTTATTTTAATTGCATTGGGCTGTTGTATATGTCCTCTTTGTGTGTGTGTGTGTGTGTGTGTGTGTGTGTGTGTGTGTGTGTGTGTGTGTGTGTGTGTGTGTGTGTGTGAATGGTGTAAGATTAATGTTAAAATTTAAAATTGTAATGTAATGTAGAGGAGACCCCAGGAAGAATAGCAACTGAATCATCAGTTGCTAATGGGGATCTTAATAAATGAAATGAAAACTGATAAAGTCACAAAAATGTAATCAATTTTGTGAGAAGATCAAATTTTTCAAAATCAAATTAGCAAAAAAAAAAAAAAAAACTGACCTGATTGAGAAAAACAGATGTCATTTTTGGATTTAGGTGCAAAATGGTCCTAATTCAGTTGAAAAAACCTAGACAACTTGCAAAATATTTTTTTATTTTTTTTATTTTTTTTATTTTTTGTAACCCAGTGTAATCGTTTGTTGCAGATTTAGACCGAGAGCTCCCTCTGGTGACACTAACACAAACATACATGCGTTTCTTTCTTTCTTTTTTTTTTTCTTTTCTGGTGAAATAGTTGTTTACTCTTTACATCTTGTTTTCATGTGTCGCTAAGTAGCTTCTCTAACCAAGCAACTGAAAAACCTACGTACAATTCCCCAGCTGCACTAATAAACAAAACCTCCCAAAACACCTGCCGTAACGTTCAAATGACTCAACTGAAGAAGCTCCGCACCGGTCAACAAAGGTGAATAAAACAAGCGCTCCCCGCAGCAGCTCAGTTTGAACTGCGCAATGTCCTCTGTGTGTTTCTATTGGACGGACGAGCACCCACACGCACTGACAGTCAAGAGCAGGTTGTGTAAGTGAAAGCAGCAAGCATCACTTATCATAACAGGTCCGTAAAATCAGTTAAGTTTACAGGAATCTCTGTTTTTCAACACAACAGAACAGACCGCTAGCTAAAAGGACATAGCGCTATTTCTGAGCACGGCGAGGATGACTATCCCGGCAGGAGAGGGATGAAGATGACAACACGGTTATGGCGAGTTGTGTCATTGTGGCTATGTGTAGCTGCTGTGTGTTGGTAAGTTAGTCTTTGTCATTTCGACCGAGTTGTTATTATAAACGCTGACATTACTTGCAATAACTTGACAACACATGCTAAGTATGCTAGGTTAAAGTTAGCTCTAGTTAGCACATTAGCAGGTTAAGCTAACGTTAACGCTGTGATGTGGCACCTGGCTGACTTTTGACATGTCAACGTTGTGAGGTGGTTAACATTAGCTTTAACGTTACTTGTGCAATCTACAGACACAGTAACTGACTGCTAAAGTAAAAAAAAAAAAAAAAAAACAGACTTTAGCCGTTGACCCGCGATGCTATAGCTTAATCATAACATTTAATAGCTTTGTCATATGTCAGGATTGACTTAGCATCAAATAAGTTAGATCAGCCTCCATAAGTTTATGCTATGTTGTAAGTTAGCTAATTGTTTTATTTTAGCTGTAGCTGTCACATCGATCCAAGACATATGGGAAACACATGACTAAAGGAACATATGATACCAGCCTCTGTAAATAAACGTCCTGAGTTGACTGTACATCAGTGGTTATGACTAATGCTGTCACAGAGCTAGCGTTAGCCGTCGTTACACAGATTTGGTTCATCAGCTCTTGACGGGATTATGGGCCTTTCACGTCAGTCATGTTAAAAGCTGGAGGGCTGTGTGAATCTGACAGACCACGGGGAAGCCAACAGAGAGATTATGTAGGATGATTATGGGCTTCACTAGTGATGTTACAGGGACATGACATGCTGTGACAGTACTGCACATATGGGGAGGAAAGTGGTGATGTAATGCAGTGGTAAGATATGTTCTGGCCTACATTCACTGGCTTTTCCTAGGCTAAAAGGGTAAATGTAGTGCAGACAGTTGGGTAAAGACTGAATTTTGTATTAAACCATCCCTGTGCCTTAAGACCACCACTTGAAATTAGCAACTATACTGTACTTGGTCATGTCTAGTGTTGTAGGATATGATAAAATGAAATGCCATGTCCAGAAAACAACTCGTATCACCATATTGCAAGTTTTCTTCAAAGTTTTGCTTGCAAGTGAAAGCTTTAGTCATGCTACCAACATGTAAACATATACTGTTATACCAGTGAGACTTAAACGTAACTGGTTGTGTTAGACTATTTATAGGAATGATCTTAAAGTTTTTCTTTGAATGGATTAAATGACAAACATATCCAAAAGGCTGGAGTTATGTTTCAGAAATCATTGTCTTGTAAGCATACAGATTTATTGTACCTTTTATGTGAATTTTTTTAGTGTATGTAATTGTAATGACCATACAGGTAGGAATATGTTGTCATCATATCTGACGATGCCTGTGGTAAACAGCTTACTTAGGTGTTGTCATGTGACATTAGTTCACACACAGCTTCAGTCAGAGGTGTGTCTGATAAGAGTGGACACGTACTTGATCTTTGCACTATGCTAATCTGTTTCACTGACATGTTGTAGGGTGCTCAGTACTTCATATCTGGCCCACATTATAGAAGCTGAAAGCTGCATTTATTGATGTCATGTTGTATGCATTTGTGTAAACACTATTATAAGTCTCCTGATGTTTTATGAATTGCTTGCAGATATTTACGTAACACATGGCACTGCATGGTAAGGTCTCTAAAAATGATCATTTTCCTATGCTTAAGTTAGATATTTCCTATTGTACTGCTTTAAAGCTCTGTCCATAAGCTGTTAGGCTACTTCTTTAGAAAGCCATACCTTAACACCGCTCTTGCTCCTGTGGGAGTTACATTATCGCTGCTGGCTTTCAATTAGGAAACAAATGCTTTATTGTTAGGCATAGTGTTAGTGATTGGTCTAGCCACACAAGTCAGGTCAGCAAAGCTGTTTCTCACACAGCCCAGAGACCAAGTAAAGTGCTTAAGCTGGAATCCCAAACAAAATCCAGATAATGGCTTGGATTGTTGACAAGTATAGTTGTTGTTGAAGTGTATGTGGCCTTTGAGATGGAGGCAAGACGACCTTTTCTCCCACAGGAATGTGACCATTATTCACAGCCCTGTTTTATTTTTTTTGCTAATTACTTTTGTTTTCCTGCTGGGAATGCAGGTGTCACTTTGATAATTAGTGTTTATTCAGTAACTAATGTAGCCTATATTCACAGAACACCTTACATTATAACAAAACAAAAGGAATATAGCTGAGGATATGAGAATATTTTTATTTAGACCAATAGTGCACTTATTTGAGGTGTGCCAATGACAACATTAACTGATTGTACAAACAATAAAGATAAATGATCTATAAATGGTCGTGGTGACTGATGAGGTCACCTGGACTTAACTGTCACACTTTCTTCTATGCATGACTCAAATGAAAAATACAGAAACAGAAGAGCTTGATGAAATACTCAACACAATTAATTCTAGAGCTAATAATTAGCCCCAAAACTTGATTTGAACTTCTACAGATATCAGGGCCTTCTCTCCCTGATGCTTTGTCAAATGGTCCATACTCATACAAATGACCTAAATGTTGTTATTAATTGTTCTTCTGTAGGTATCCTAGTTGTTATGTTGGTTGTTCAGAGGAACACAAAGAAGCCCAGAGGCCAGAACCCCCACAGGACATCATTTCGGAGGAAGAACCAAGGGAAAGTGTTCATCAGCGAAAGGTGGAATAACCAGTCGCCATATTGTCATATTTTCTTGTTTATATAACTACAATGTAAGGTTACTACCATGGTAGAAGCATATCAGAAAACAGTTGTACAGTAATCTCTAAATCTTTGTAGTCGTAGAGAGACATTCAGCGATGGTTTGATTATGGCTTTGTGTTCTCTCCTCAGGTTGAGCAGAGTTTGGTTTTAGCCACCCAGTCCTTTTCTGAAAATGAGCACTTTCAAGAGGAGGATCAGCAAAAAGAGGATCAAGCAACATCAGAAGACGTGGATAAAAAAGAGCAATATTTAGAGGTATAACAATGTCTACTTTAAAACTTGTTGTTAGTTGAAATGGTTTTGTTTCTTCTGCACAGTTTAGCTTTATAATTAATTTGGTTTTGTTGATCTTTTTCTTGTCATCAAGACATTCTCCAAAACCTCCCTTACTCCCAGATGGGTAAAATGCTAAGAAATAAAAAGGCTTTACTTTGAATAATAAGTTGCTCATCAGCTCCTCCTCCCTCCTTCCTCTGTTGGTTATTTCAGAACTTCAGGAAAAATCAAGTTTTTTCTTTTGCTCAATATGGTCCCTTCTCAATGAAGTATCACAAAAGGTGTCGAGGTTTACATCCCACCTTTTCTTACTATAGGCTTACTAGATCCAGTACAATTGCATTACAAATTAAGATCTTTTATAAAGTACTCTGCACAGTGACAATCAAGCATAAAACTGAGGTATGTCCGAACAGAAAATCTATTACGATCTGAAATAATCATCATCATCAAATCATCTCAATGACATGTTTGATGAAACATTTTTAAAGGTTAGCTTTGCTAACAGAAAAGACAGAATAATTGCTTCAGACTTGGATAGTGTACCACATGAATTGTAATACCCTTTTCTTATTGATTGTTCCAGGAACACATGAAGCTTAAAGTGTCTCTATTGGTCTATCTAGCTCATACTAATGGACCGGCCTTATAAGAATTCCCTTTATCATATCTAATGTCTCTCTGTTCATATGTTAGGTTGTTGAAGTGGAAGAGCCTGCTGCTGAGGTAGAGGTAGAGGCAGACGAAGGAATACAACTTGAGCAAGAATCTCAGCAGAGCTCAGAATATCAACCCTCTGAAACCTCCAGCGGGCAAGATCTGGAATCAGCCTCGATTCCCCCGTCACCTGACACTGTCTCTGGATTTGCTGATGAACCTGAACACGAATCCAGCCTCCTTAATCTTCAAGATAACATCCCAAATAGGCAAGTTATTATTACCTCAAAGCTCGCTGGAGGTAATATTTATAGTTAGATTAGACCTGTTTTACCCATCAGCAGCAATGAAAGAGCTCTAAAATGGTGGAAGGAAATGCATTTATAGAGAGGAGGAAATAAAACTGTTACTGTTCTTCAATTTTAGTTTTTCAGATGAAGCGTCTGACAAAGCTGAGGTCATTGATTCTGACCTTCATCCTGCAAACTGTGAGGAAGAAGAGACTAACCCCTATGACAGTGAAAGGTGGGTACTATTAATCACTTGTGACCTGTTTAATTAACTATAGCATGATCGTAACATGGACACAATACTTTTTGACTTGCAGCAATCCACCAGTTGTCCTGGAGAACACTTCCAATGTTCACACTGCAGGTACTAAAACCCACACCGACCCTGCACAGAGCTCACAGTATCTGGAGGCCAATGCATCACACGTGGCGAAAGAACAAGTAAGAAGCTCAGATACAGTGAACTATTTTCCTTTCTTCCCAGTGCCTGTCAGAGGAGGTGTCCTATCTCTCATATTCTCATTATCTTCCACAGGACTTGAGCTCCCCTGGTGCCTCAGACACAGATTCCAGTGCGAGCAGCAAAGACCCAGAAGACATCCCTACGTTTGATGAGTGGAAACGAAAGATGATGGAGGTGGAAAAAGAGAAAAGTAAGATTACATATCGTTCCTCATAACTAGTCGCTTTCTTACGTAACAGTTCTTGGAATTCACTGGGGCCCTTCCCTCAGTACTACTGTATATCCATACAGCCATCCATCAAAAAAAACATGTACATTCATACCCCCAAAGGAAACTCTGAAATGATATAACAGGCAGGTGGTTGATATAGCCGTGCTACTTCTTCACAACATGCAACATCAACAACATTTAGAAGGAGGAGGACACTGCGTTCGAAACTTTGTGTTTGTTTTATGATAACCTGGAAAGGAGATTGTCCAAAAAAACAAGTGTTCCAGTTTTTATTTAAGGCTAACATAAAGAGCTGTTGTTTAAATGAAACGGCAGTGCTGCATTTAACTTGCACTTTAAGCATGCTATGTTCCACTTGTGACTGTCCTAAAGGGAGAGTTAAAACGCCTGTTTTAAAACTGTGATTGTCCTCAGTATCTGCGCTACAGACACAGAAGAGGCAGTATTTCTCCCATCAGTCCTAGTCTTAAAGTGCCTAAGGTTGTTAGTCTTCAACTTATGAACCTGCATTTCTGCAGACCATCAGAAGAATAAGGTCAAGGTTAAATTTATTTGTATAGCACATTTACGACAACCAGCGATACCCAAAGTGCTTTACAGCCATATTAAAAGTGCCAATGCTGAAATTAAGAACAACACTAAAACAGTAAAAACAAACACAACAGACAAATAAAACAAACACAGATAAAACAGATAGAATGTCCTGCTTAACATGTGCTAAATGGCAGTGGAAACAAATGAGTTTTAAGGAAGATTTAAAAATATTAATAGACTGGGCTTTTCTGATGTCCAACAGGAGACTATTCCAGTGTTTGGGGGCTGCAACAGAAAAAGCTTGGTCTCTTGAAACATATAAGGTCAGCTGGTCCATGGACCTCATTGTTCTGGCAGGAACATGGACTGACACAAGCTCAGAAAGACAAGATGGAGCCAGCCCATTAAGACATTCAAAAATCAATAGTAAAATTTTAAAATGGATCCTGTTGCTGACAGGAAGCCAGTGGAAGGAGGCCAGGACAGGTGTCCTGTGCTGTCCAGGTGTCCAGTAAAGACAAATAGATACTCTTGAGCCCAATTCAGACCAAAGATTTGTGAGGACACGAACTGAAAACTTAAAGTAATGAATGTAATGAATGTCAATGTAATGGTTTGCATTCTTAGATCCTGACAGTGTAGATCAATTCAATGAGACGACATATCAGGCTTTCATGTTTTGTTTTGGAAATGAATATATTTTATAGCATCTTAAAAAAGAAACAAAGTAAAAGTGAGTTAATTACTAGAGCTGGATTTCTGGTATTAATGAAAGGGTGAAAATCTACAAAAACAAGAGGGCTGAGAATTTCTGGCAAAGAGGAGCTGGTGTCTACTAATAATCACAGAATAGGCAAACTATTGAGACTGAATTTCCCCAGAGAATCTCATTATATTGTGCACTTTCTGGTAATGTGAGCTGCAGTGGAAAAACATGCACCATGCAGCATTAAGTTTTAAAACCTTTGTTGGAAATCTCTGTTGTGAATCAGGTTTATGTGACCTAAAACTACAGGATTATAAGAAGTGAATTGCAACATTTCCATACAAATCTTCTCAAACAAATCTGTATTTTCTACTTTTTCAGCTCAGTCTACTCATACCTCCACTAATAGCGTTTCTCACACGGTGAAGAAAGTCCAGAAGAATTTCAACAACTATGCCTCAGTGGAGTGTGGAGCCAAGATCTTGGGAGCTAACCCAGAGGCTAAGGTATTGTACATAAGAGCACTGCATACAGAGGATATTGTCTGTCGCTTTTGATAGTGACAAGCAACTGAAAAGAGATATGAATTAATTCATTTATTTGTTTTTACACAGAGCACTTCAGCCATATTGAAGGAGAACATGGACCTGTACATGCTTAATCCGTGTAGTAATAAAATCTGGTATGTAGTGCACATTATTTGTTTGCATTTACTTTATATATTCAACCAAATAAAATGTCTTTCAGTATCAACTAGATTCTATTTTCTCAGTGTCTTTCTCTCTTTTGTCACAGGTTCATTATTGAGCTCTGTGAGCCCGTCCAGGTGAAACAGTTGGATATTGCAAACTTTGAACTCTTCTCTTCTACTCCAAAAGACTTTCTCGTCTCTATCAGTGACAGGTGTGACACTGCAACTGTCTGTATTTGATACAATAGGGAAATATTTCTAGTATATTTTCAGTGCAGAAATAACATATTTAATGAAGATATACCAGAGTTTT
Source organism: Sphaeramia orbicularis (assembly GCF_902148855.1). Lineage (NCBI taxonomy): Eukaryota > Metazoa > Chordata > Actinopteri > Kurtiformes > Apogonidae > Sphaeramia > Sphaeramia orbicularis. The sequence continues at coordinate 38,106,317 of NC_043973.1, forward strand.
TCATTTTTATTGTCTTCGTTATCCTAACTGGTCCTATAATTGTTAGCTTATCTTGTATTTATCTATGATTGCAGATATCCAACAAACAAGTGGCTGAAGTTGGGAACATTTCATGCCCGTGATGAACGTACAGTACAGAGTTTCCCACTTGATGAACATATTTATGCTAAATATGTGAAGGTAAGTACAATATTGTTGTTTCTGGACACACGACTCTTACATCTGTATCTACTCTTTGTAATCTGTCACCTTGAATACGAGCATGCTGTTTGTATGCACTTCATCTTTAAATGGTGTTTTTTACTTGTATATGGGACATCTTTGCCTGTATTTTGTTTCTTTTTCTAGCATGTACAATATTAAGTCATTCCATTGTTGCTAACTATTAGAGACAGTATACAGTATGGATGCTCAAAAACACTTATCAAACAGCACATGAATTTATGCACTGCTGTTATTTTAGATCTGTCTCGATAAGAGGCCTGGCAACCAACAACCTACATTCTCGACTCTTGTTTGAATGCATGTCTGACTCTCTTTAATCTTTTTTCTTTTTTCTGTTTCCCTTGCTTCAGATGTTCACCAAGTACTTAAAGGTTAGCCTGTTTTTCTTGTGGAGGACTGTGGTTGTCTGAATTAAATTAACATGAATATATATGTCTTCCCCTTGAAGTGGCATGATCTAGTGAACTTGCTGTGCTATGTGGTAATCGATTATTACTATAAGAAGCACTATTCCAATGCATTTGAGTCACAAATGACACCATGAAATTAAACACATCTGATTCATTTCAATTAACACACCTCATTTAAACAATGCTAATAATCTTATTTACCATGATCATACCATGATCTCTGTGCTATGCTTACACAGTAACATACTACCAATCAGTCTCAGTGTTTTCTTTTAAAGGGGTTCTATGTAGTATTGATTTTCCAAACTCTCAGTAAAAGGGCGACATCAGGTACCAGAACACACTTAGGTCTGACAAACCCACCAGTGAATCAACACCATATATCCACAGACTGTATCAGTCACTGAATAAAGTATGACGCTCATTATTTACACACATCTGTATTATGGTATCAAGTTTTCTTCTTCAAATTAAAACTTGTACCCGCTTATTTTAACAGTCAGTCAAAATAACACTGTGTCTTATAATCTTCACATGCTGTATCAGCTGATAGTTTACATTATAGCTCTGTTTTTAGACAGAAAACAACCGCAGTAAAACCACAAATCACTGTTTTCTGCACAGTTTGTGTCGTCAATAGCTGCGCTAATGATCTGTTTGGAATCATCCAAACAACTGTCACAGTTTAGTCTGAACTGTGGATCAACAAACAGCAACTTAGCAAGGATAATAACATCACATAATAACTTTATACATTCATGAGCTGTAATTTCATCATCAAACTTCATTCTTTTCATTTACAGCTGTGGTGAAAACAACAACAGTGCTTCTAGCTTTTATCACTTTGTCACTTTCTTTGACTCTACAAGTTGTTTCTTAGCAGTTCTCATCCCATCAGGTCACTTTTTGACGCTTTGGTCAAAGGCCTCATGGTGTCAGTTTTCGTCACCATGGCAAACTGGCAGAGTGACTCATTACTCCCTCTAGTGGTCAAATAAATCTGCTAGCTTGTCTGAATATATTCGGTGCATATCTCTAATCCAATACAATGAGATCTTTGGCATAACTTTTATTATAAACACTCTAATGATAATTTCCGGTCATGTTTTAGTATTTGAAAGTAGATATACTACATACAGCCCCTTTAACTGAATGTGCTGATGTTAAACTAAGTTATAGCTTGACTACTGCTGAAATAGTTAAATCAATGTTTTATAATTGACTAATGTGTTCATATATTGTTTTTTGTATGTGTGTTTTTAGGTAGAGCTGGTCTCTCACTTTGGCTCTGAACATTTCTGTCCACTCAGTCTCATAAGGTACATACTCATACTGTTGTAATTAGGAAATACGATTTTTTAATTTAGGGAAGTAAGAACCGGGGAATAAATAACGTTTGGTTTTCTTTAGCATTTTTTGTTGTTCATTTTTTGACTTTCTTAAATCATACTATTGTGTGTTTTACAAGTTGTAGGTTCCACATTATTAAATATTAAACTGTTGAATGTGCGAAATATTTAGCTCACATTTACAGTGTACCACAATATAGAATAGTGAGAACTACTGCACATGCAGTCAGCAGTGCTTTTCATGTCTGTAAAATGTAAATCTATCACAACATAACATTATTGCAACAGCTGACCCATAGTAGCTATTTTTAGAATTATGATGTGTTTGCAATTTTGATGACAGTTACATGACAGTTATATAACATCATCACATACAGTATGTGACAGTTTTTATTTACATTTATAATTTTTTCATTAGCTTTTGAATTAAATTTTGGTAAATGAAACATTGTGTTAAAACTTGAGAAGAAGGAGCTGTAGGCATACTTCCTCTAACTGTAGACTTATTGCAAACATCTGGCTTCTTCCCAGTGGCTGTTAAAGCCTTCAGAATGAAACAGATTTAAATAGCTGCATATGACAGCTTAGATTTCACTGTTACATGAGCATGGTTGTGGAATGATTTCGATGCACTTTTGTTGCCAGGGTGTTTGGCACAAGCATGGTGGAAGAGTATGAGGAGATAGCTGATCCCTCGGAAAGACCAGAAGACCAGGACGATGACTTGGGTGAGAACTGAAGATGTCACTTGTGTGTTTTTTGTTTTTCTCAGTCTGTGTTAAAATTACAAAAGGCAGAATACACGCAGTACAAAACTCCTGAGTAGAAGTGTGAAGATATTCTAATGAGCTAGTCCAACTCAGTCTGTTCTGTTAATGACTGGAGGCAGAATGTGTTTTAATCAAGACATTTCTGCCGACAGATTATCCTCCTGGATATGCACCTGGTGAAGACAAATATTCCAAGAATCTGATTGGATCTGCAAAGGGTAAATTTAGATTAAACTGATTTATTGTGCATAAAGATTTGTTGTGCATGAAACTCATATTAAAGTGCTTCTCTGCTGTTTGAATCTTTTCCTCAGATGCCATCATGAACATGGTTAACAATATTGCTGTCAATGTTCTCGGTGGAGGCCCAGAGATGCAAGGTACGACCCCCGTGTAATGCCTTCATATTGTGATTACTTACTGATACTGTGTTGGTATTTTACTGACATTTTTTTCTTTTATCTTGCGTTTCAAAGGCAATATTTCATCCCAGGAAGTGAACATGACTGAGCCAACATCCCAACCTGAACCCACCACTGAGATCCCAACAACAACAACAGACCTTACATCTGTGTGAGTAACTTTCACATGTTTTATTTTCACTTACACCTCTCAAGTCCTAAAATCAATCTTTACTTTGTTTTTTTTGTTTTGTTTTGTTTTTCAGATGGTTTTAGATGTTAAGAGCAAAAACATCACAAGTCTGCATGTAAAACAATAAAATAGATGTAAATATTTATTAAATTGCTCTCTTGTTGGGGTTTTTGTTTCCGTCTATGACTTGAGAAATACTGAAAGAGCCTATTTTAAATTCAACATGAAGATGAGCTTGAAGCACATCCGATTTGACCTAACTGATGAACTACTTCTACTGTATTTAATTCTTGTTATTTTGGGCTCATCCCTCTCTAGTTCACACTTGGAAGAGATTTTACCGAGCTCTGATGACTCTGCAACTGAACCCCCCACTTCAGACACTCCTGTACCGGACACACCTACCACAGATTCCATCGACGAAGAGCTCCCTCCGGTGGAGGATAAAATAGTCATTCCTTTAGAGCCAGATGAGGAGGAACCCATCAGCTCCACCATCACCCTCCTGGATAAAGAGGAAGAGGTGGATGAAGAAAAAGAGAGACAGTATCACGAGGAGAGGCAACAAGAAACCCAGTATTACTGTGCGCTGCTGCCTTCGTTTTCCTCCACTTGGTCCTGTGCTGCTTCCCTACAGGAGTATCTTTTGCAACAGTGTTCAGTTTTGATGTCCAAAAAACGGAAATGCCAAATACTACAAAGAAATAATCAAATGGAAAAAGAAATCCTCACACCTGGTTTCCTCCTCCCCCTGCCTCCATCTGCCTGCCCTGAACCAGAGCAGCACCACACTGAGGTATATCAGCCTCGTGAACAACAACAAGCTGCTGAGCCTGAGCCAGAGACCAGAGCCAGTCCATCAGAAGGACCACAGCCTCCAGAGGAAACGGTAGAATCTCATAAAGAGTCAGAACATCCTCTACTGGAGCCCAGTCAGACCTCAAACCTCCCCCTACCCAGTGCCACTGATTCATCGTCTGCCAAACCTATCCCTATTGTGGAAACGCCACAGCTTATTACTGAGGAACCAGGGAAGAAGCTAAAGCCAGAGATGAGTCAGGATGTTGAGGGTGAAGAGAAGGACGTTGAGCTGTCAGTCTCTGTCAGTGCCTCCAGCTATGCAAAACCCACAGTCAGTGCCACAGTGGACGATACCTCAGCGGTTCAGTCCGAAGAGAAAATCGATGCTTCCCAGCCCGAGGCAAAGACTCCCATCCAAACTCCGGATATGACAGATCAACCCCAAGTTCTTCCTCCACCCACCTCTGTTCATGTAGATCATCACCCTGATCCACCAGAGGTTCCTGATCCTCCCACTGAGCCATCTCACCCAGTTCTAGACACTGTTCCTGAACCTGAGCCCTCTGACAGCCCCCCGCTCATTATAGAAACAAAAATAGAGGACCTTGCAGAGGACATTGCCTCGTCGTCAGGTGCCAATGGTCAGCTGCCTCGCCCTTCCTCTGTGGCTCCTTCATCTACCTCAGTGTCCCTCTCAGATATCTATGCAGAGCCTCCGAATGGCACGGAGCAAAACGGGAACCCGGTGCACGGCTCCAGCCAGAAAGAGTCTGTATTTATGCGACTCAACAACCGCATCAAAGCCCTGGAGATGAACATGTCACTCAGTGGACGCTACTTGGAGCAGCTCAGCCAGAGGTCAGGAACAGATGCATGGAACAAAAAAAGTAGTTTTTCATCTTCCATGTTTGAAATGAATTGATTTAACTTAAGACTTTTTTCTTCATGTTGTGATTTAAGGTATCGAAAGCAGATGGAGGAGATGCAGAAGGCTTTCAATAAAACTATCATTAAACTCCAGAATACTTCTAGAATAGCAGAGGAACAGGTAAGAAATAAAAAAAAACACAAATGTTAGTTTAAGCACTTACAATGTGTTCCTTAACCTCTGTTAGAGTGTGTATGTTTTTATGTTTAATATCTGTTTTATTGTATTTCTAGTCCTGATGCTTTTACTTGTGTGTTTGTTGTTTCTAAAGCCTAATCAGGCACAAGGACAGCATTTTGGCTACAGTTTGTAGTCCTGAGCTCTTTGCATCATCTGCATTTTTCTTAATATAGCAAAGTCCACATGTATTGTAACTGTCAAAGCGATTAAATAAGTAAATATAGTTAAATGTCTATGTTCAACCGGGATTCAACCAAAATTGTTGTATTATATTAATATAGAATGTGATTACTTTTACTAAATTGCTTGATAGTGGAAGTAATGCTGCTTAGGTGCTAGGAGGCATTTCAGCAATGTGATTTTTATGTGTATGTAGTCGTTAGCTCAGTTGTCCTTTTTTTCTTATTAGGACCAGCGTCAGACTGAGTCTATTCAGCTGCTGCAGAACCAGCTGGAAAATGTGACTCAGCTGGTTCTCAACCTGTCTGTCAAAGTCAGCCAGCTGCAGAATGAGGTACAAACAACGCTCAGGGCACAACGCCCTCATCTATAATTACAATTGTGCAGACTGGGATAAGTCTGAATTAGTTTTAATGTTCTTTTTTGCCATTCCAAGTAATTAAGATGCACAGTTTCTTTTGCCCACTGGATCCTGATGCATTGTTAAAACTGGTCTTACTTTAGCATAACAAGCATTTTTAAGGTTACTGAACTAGTTAGTGTAGTAGAGCATCAATTATGTCACATGTCCTTCATTTACATATATTTCGTTTTGTTACAGAGATTCTAACAATGATCTGTCTCTTAGGTGTCAGACAGACAGGCCTACCTGCTGCTCTCTCTGGGGTTGTGTCTGTGCCTCGGTCTGCTGCTTTACGTCAGACGCCGCAGCATCTCCACGCCGCCAACCACAGACCCAGAGCCGCCAGAAACCAAGACCTACACATACCGCTGCCCAGAAAGGTAGACAGACAATGAAACAATATGATCAGATCTCAACTGATACTAGACTGGCACTGATTCCAATACAGATATTGAAGAGTAGTATATGTCTTGATATCACTTTTTATAAGAATGTAAAGCTTTTGTATTTGTAGTTGTATTTATTTATTTAGTAACAGGACAGGGTGTGTTAGCATTAGTTACAAAGAACAAGACGCATGCACCAGATTTAGCAGAGAAGCTGATTTCCATCTGTTGTCCTGGACAAACAACTAACATAACAAACATCACTTAGATTACAAAGTCATAATATACTGGAAGAAAACTGTTAAACATGACAGATATGGGAAAGTCTGCTCAGATTGAATGGCTTCAGCCAGATACATAAAATACATTCAATACATACAATACTTTCTAAAAATACACTAACTTTCCTAGAGCAAGAAGAAGATATAAAAGATAGAATGAGAAGGAGAGAAGAAGAGAAAGAGAAGGAAAAAAAAAGGATCTAGAAGAATAAATAAATAAATAGAGTATATAAGCTAATTGTACAATTGCAAACTAGACATAGAAAAAAGTACAAATAAGAACTATTGGGCTAAAAACGTCAGTAAGAACTAACCAAGACAGTTTATATAATTCATATGTGCAGAGGTTAGTACAGTAGTTATTTGTTTGACCCGACTGGAGTCTTTGCCATAGACACTAGAATGCATATTAGTGTTGGCAGTGCTGGTCATCTAGTCATTTTTTTGTAGCATTATAAAAACACTTGTAAAAGGAGCAGGTTTTCAAGTTGTTGGGGAGACGGTTCCATACTTTAAACAGCCTTATATGAGAAGGCTGTCTGCGCAAAAGCAGAGCTGCGTTTTTTGAATGATCTCTCAAATGTGGTTATCAATTAGTAGTAGGGACTGGATATTTTACAGTTTAACAATAGACTATTATCCAGAAAGACTGTGAGATCAGTGCATTGAACAGTAAACCTCCCTTTACTTAATGTAAATAAATAAAAACAAATACAACAAAATATATATTTGTGTTTAGACAGTGGCCCAAACACTGTAATTTTGCCTCTGTACACTACCACATTGGATTTGAAAATCTACACTGGAAAAAATCTAAATCTCACCAAGATAATTTTCACTTGTTTCATCGGCAGATTTTTTTTTTTTTTTTTTGCTTGAATTAAGCAGAAAAATCTTAAATTAAGCAAAAAAAAAAATCTGCCAATGGAGCAAGTGAAAATTATCTTGGTAAAATTTCTTGAAATGAAATTTTCAAGATTTATTTGTCTAAAAATAAGTTCTTATATCTCACTGAAAAGTTACTCTTTAGGTGATTATGTCTTATTTTATGTTCGATGAGATATTTTGACTAGAAATGAGAAAAATACACTTGGTAACATTTTGATTTTTTCCAGTGTATCAATATTTAATCGAAGTGTGGACTTTCAGCTTTAATCCAAGGGGTTTAACACAATATTCATTAACTATTTAGAAATTACAGCCATTTTATGCATAGTCCCTCCATTTTCAGACATTTTACAGAAACAAAATTAATACTAATGAACTTGTCTATATGAGTAAAATTAAAATAATAAGCATGTACGCAGTTATTTATATATGTCTGTGATAGGCTCATATCAACCAGTAAAATATTGTACACATTTGAGTAAAAACAAAACAGCCTTTTAAAGTGCGTACTACATTAAAATACCAAGTGAATACTCAATAATTAAGACAACCGATGTGAATAATCACTGGATGACATCTCCAAGTGTGCTATTACTGCTAATGGACAGGGGGTATGTGCCATGAATGGATTTACCTCATTTAGTCAGTTTGTAGATAAAAGTATTCATCAGATGAAGTCTTAAGTGATCACACACTTATGACTCATGTCTCAATAAATGTGCCTCATGCAGTATTTCCTTTCGAACATTACCATTTTCTTAATAGGCAGTTTTCCTATGATGAGGCAGGCCTGAAAAGGAGTGCATCTTATCCCCTCATACACTCTGAGTCACTCCAGTTAGACACCTCTGAAGGTAAGTAATGTACTGCGGTAAAATCCACCTCCTTGGGCATAATATTAACTAAGCATTGATTTTGATCCTTTAGTTTAAATCACCACGTCTTGGTTGACATTAAGCTCATTCTTTGATTTTCAGGCCCAGAAATGCTGCAGACTACCGCGTCACAGAGTCTCTGTCCAGCCAACAGAAAGGTGAGTTAATATGAAAGTAGTTAAGTGTCAAAATACACATGAGCAATGTTCAAAATCCTGTTTACAACTGGTTAGAAGAATAAAATGTCTTTTTTTTGCTTCTGTCTTTTACTTCGCTTCATGACCTTCACCTACACAGAAGAGACGCAAAAAGGTGAAATCCATGGAGGAAGTGGAGACTCTGAAACCGTCATTTCATGCTGGTCCAGAGCTGAGGAACGGAGCTGCTGTATGTAACGGAGTGCCTGTCCTCACGCATCCAACGCCCCTTACAAAAAGGTTACTTCAGCCGACATTCAGAGACTCGCCATCAGAGGGCAGCTCAGAGGGATCTCATTCAGACGACCCTTCATTCTGTGGCATCACCACAGCCTGCTCTCGAATCTGTGATGGGCTTCCTCCACCCAAGACCCGAGCGGAGAAACGGGCATTAAGACGCAGGCGTCCCAAGCCTAGTAGTGGAGTTGTGGACTTACTCCAAGCCCCGAGCAGGGACAAGAGCAATTTATCGCCCATCTTTACAGTACAGGACATGGTGAAGAGAAAAATGGAGCAAAGCTCTGGAACTTTTGGAGTAAATGTCTCACTCTCAGGTCCAGTTTGACTTAAAAAAAAAAAAAAAAGACAAATGGCAAAAAGACACCACTTCTTCTCATTCACTGCTCAACTCTTTGTAAAAGAGGAAAGATGTTTATTTCTGTAGCTACAGGCAGCTTAAAGTTTTACCCTGAGACAATCCCCTCACTCTTATTCCACTTCTTCTTATTGTTTATGTTCTCTGTTCAAATATAGTTGTCAGACATCTATATTTGTTATACTTCAAATCAAAGCAATGTCTTCCCAGTTTAATATTAAAGCTTTTCTCTTGTTTGGAAGAATCGACTGTGACCTTTGGCTGTGAAGCCACTTCTATCTGGACACTATCCCAGATTTGAGCACATCCAACAGCACTTTAAGGAACTGTTTTTGCACATTCACACATGCTTTTCAGTCTGTAATTTCATATTACTGAAATAGTTATCGCTAAACTCTTAGTCAGCCTATGGCCTGGACATTGGTTCAGGCCAGTCTGTTATAATGTCATAAAAGCACAGACACTTACTGGAATAACAGTAATAATGTTTGGGTGAACATTCAGCTAAATATAACAGGATTATCTGCAGTGAAATACTAAATATATGGAGGAGGGTTAATTCACCCTGTGCACAATAGATGGTGCTAGACAGCCATAAAATACTGTATGTTTAAAGACTATGCAGAGCAAGACACAATTGTAGGTTATGAGGTGAATACATGTTTGGATTTTTTAAAATACACCAGTAAGATGATACTTTTATCAGTTTTTTTTTTTTTTTTTTTTTTCGTGTCACTCTCATAGTTTTTTTTTTTTTCATTATTTTAGATGAAAATTAACCCTGTACATCGACCAAGGACACTCATCATGGGTATTGTAATTCTTAGTTTTAGAGATGTTCCTTGAAAAAAAAACATAAAAGAAGTTAATTGTATGTTTTTCAAAACAACAGTAATTTGATTAATCATGTCAGAATCACCAATGTTTTCTCTATTAAAACTCAGACCTCTATCACCACGTAACAGACTAAGCAATGGCACCAAATGACAAAACCGATGCCTTATCACTAATGCTTTGTGCTTGTGGGTTTATTCATTTTTCAGAACAAGTAATGAAAGGAGGAAACATTTTTTAATAAGCACAATCACAGCTAAAAATGTAGTGATGTAGAGACTCTAACTCAGTTAAAGGTACCTATTCTGAGCCTGGCTGAATAGTTGTAAGTACTAACCTCTGCTGCCTTACATGATGTTTTAACAGATTACTTAACTACTTTACTGTTCAAATTAGAAGATAAAAGGGTTCTTCTGGGGTGAACTCGGCTGAATAGCTTTACGTGACGACATGATCAGTGTTTTTTTTTTTTTTTTTTTTTTTTTTTATAGCTTGAAAGAGTCTTCATTTACTCAGAATTCAAAGAGATCCTCACATTGGTGGATAACAAAACAGCTTTGTGCAACAGATACATGTAGACAGTGTTGGTCAAGGTCTACCTTTGTGAATCTGACTCCTACATAAACTCAATCCAGCATTGCAGGCGGTACATGCACATACAACACATACAATGCATTACAAAACCTTAGTTGCACTTATACATAGGGTTGCCATAATAACATGGGTTTAGCAAAAAGAAATGAATGACATAACATTTTCAAGGTTTGTAGCAAGAAACAGACCTTTAGCAGCCTCACTTATGTAACCGTCTTATTTTTTTGTCCAGCAGGGGGCAGTGCAATCTATGTGTAAACCGGCATTATGCTTTTTGGTTTACCTCACCATCATTTTCCATGTGATGACTCATTACTGTGGATTGCAGTAAATTAGTACAAGGGCTAATATTGCTCTCCTCCATGCCATCTTTTTTCTTTTTTTTTAGCATCTGCCACCAACCGTCCTCATTATCCTGTTTACGTTCAGTCGTTAAATGTACTTGTTGTGCTCTGAAGGAAGGAGGGCACAGACTGTTTTGTTCATTTATATTGGTTCAAGGCAAACACAGCACTGACTGTGTGAAAAATGTGTTTGAAGACGGGATCTTTTGATGTGCAGCCTCAACCAAAAGCATTTATCGTACGGTTACAGCTGTGTTTTTCAAGTTGGGGGGGAAAAAAAAAAAAAAAAAAAAATCTGGATTAATTCCATTACTTTTACACTCACTGTGTCTGACTCTCTCTGTGGTCAGGCATGGTCAGGGCAGGCATGCATGTGAGAAATTAGGTTAAAACCTCTTTATTCATCTGACCCGGTTGGATAGCAGGAGCCTTTCGGAGATAAGCATGCCTGATGCTCTTTTTTTTCCTTCATTTTGTTAACAGAATTCCTAGGTTTCTCTTGCCCTGCCTCGTCACAAAGATTATCTATAAATGTAGGGCTGCAATCCTCTTTGCCCAGGCACTCTGTTTTTATCCAAGGCCTGTCATGGACTGAATATATGCTTTTACTGCAGCCTGTATATATGCTTTCATTTCACTGTACAGGTGTCAGCTCTCTTATTCTCTTTCCATCCACAGTCTTGGCAAAAATGATTCCCCTAATGCTCTCAGTGCCTGTAAGAAACATACATAAAGTTCAGTTATTTGGCATGAGGCAAACTACTCCATCTGTAATGGTATGTCATCTGTTGCTATGAAGAGTAATCTGAGTCACTGGAGGAAATATTGAAGTCCTTTACGCCACTACAAGATCTGCATATAAAACCTTACTTAAGCCAAAGTACCTATATATTATCAACCAAATGCACTTAAAGTACAGAAAGTAAAGTAGTCAATGTCAGTAAAATGATGTCTGTCAGTGATTTACTGTTATACAGGGTGTATATAAAAAAAAACCCTATATATTTTGAAAAAATTTCATTTCTTTACCCATGGCAGCTGTTCCTGCCTTTCAATGTTAAAGGTCCCGTATTATGCAAATCTCACTTTGTGAAAGTTTTCTTATAGTAGTGTGTGTTGCAGTAGCCTCATTATGAGGTTCGAATTTGACAACTGTCTGTTTCCTCCCTGCCTTGCTACACCACATGTTGTGAAAATGCCTGCTCAAACGGCCGAGTTTGAGTTGGGTCCGCTTATGACAACATAAACGGATTTAACTCCTCCCCCTGACTGTGCCCCCACCCTGCATGAACAGGTAAGCCCCGCCCTGGCAAAGTACCTCTTGGACAACAAACATGGCGAAGGCGAGACACACAAGTTGTGGTGTTGTTGGCTGCACACACCGACACGATAGTTTATTTTTGCTCCCCACTTCCAAGCCTCTCCGTAAAAAGTGTCTGGATTCTATCTGTGATGGTCATGTACCAAACAACATTCCCAAACGCTTGTATGTGTGTGCCAGGTGTGGCATAAAATACGGACCTTGTAAAATTTGGACCTATTTGGAATTTGCGCATGCGCGAGTGCAGCCTTACCGGATGTCAGGTTCAGCGAGGCTTATGAAATAAGTACCTTGCGAGTAGAATTGTGCGCTTTTGGGTGGGGTTAGGGTTAAGGGTTAGGGGTTGCTGAACCTGACATCCGGTAAGGCTGCGCTCGCGCATGCGCAAATTCCAAATAGGCCCATACAGCTCCGGCTTAGCACAAAGACTCCGAATCAAGAAGGACGCAGTACCAACGCTTCGTGACCCAAGTACAAGTGTGGGAGATGTAAGTTCTTATCATTTTTTTGTATCTTTACTGCATAACCCTACATTACGGATAAGCTGGTGGTTGTTGATGTGTACGTCTAACGTTAGCATGGCAGCTAACATAGCTCGGTTTCTGCTGCTAACATTTGCGTCCCCGTTAACATGCAAGAGCTGATAATATCAAGAGACATTCAACAGAACTACTTTGAACACGGGCCTTTTGTGGTTGGCATCAGTATAGTTAGCACCAAGCTCGTTAGTAGCTGCCGGCATTAGTGGCGGCAGGCGTCTTTCCGTGTCAGGTCCACGAACCCGACACAACACCGGCGTTTTCCGTCGGGGCTCAATCACGCCTCAAGGCAAAGAAAGCCAGTGTTTGGAAAGACGTTCTGTCTGAGACATGTGTATGATGGCTTCACCGTCAACATTAGCGCGTAGTACCGCTAGCGTAAGCCGCGTCCTCTCCCAGAGAGGGGAGGGGGAGTGGGCGTGGACAGATGCGTTCATTTGCATACCCGGAAGCAGGCCCAGATACAGACTGTTCTGAGGAGGGCTGGTGAAAGTGACTTTTTCGACCGCTGAAACTCCCAAAAAAGGATAATTTTGGGGCGAACAAACTTAAATACTATGTTTTTGGGCTTCTGAGACCTATACGACGTGACTGAAAAATAGCATAATACGGGACCTTTAATTCAACTTGTTTAGGCCTGAAAATGTCACTGAGGACAGGCCAAGTTAGGGTTAGGGTTACCACAAGGACATTCCATAAAAAATTTTAAAAACTGCATCTAAAAAAAACTGTTGCATCATGATGTTTCTAATATAGGCACTTATTTCATTCATTATCTTAACCCGCTTTATTTATTTAATTTAGATTAACCAATTAACCTATCAGGGTTAGGGTTAGCCCTAACCCTAACCCAGCAACAGCTACCATGGGTAAAGAAATGAAATTGACATGGTGGTAAAAGTGTTAATGCTGTAACCTGGCAATTTTGTAGAGAACAAGATGGATGCCCATTGTCCCCTCCCATGACCTTTGATTGGATTTAACCTCCTCAGACCCAGCTATGGGTTTTCTGTCCTCATTTGTGGACAAGAGTTTCACAACTTTATACAAAAAAAGAAAAGAAAACTGTCCACCACAAAGGACATTCCATAAAAAATTTTAAAAACTGCATCTAAAAAAAACTGTTGCATCATGATGTTTCTAATATAGGCACTTATTTCATTCATTATCTTAACCCGCTTTATCCTCACTAGGGTCACGGGGGTCGCTTGGAGCCTATCCCAGCTACATAGGGGCGAAGGCGGGGTACACCCTGGACATTTCGCCAGTTCATCGCAGGGCTGAACATATAGAGACAAACAATCACTGTCACATTCACACCTATGGGCAATTTAGATTAACCAATTAACCTATCAGTGCATGTGTTTGGATTGTGGGAGGAAGCCGGAGTACCCGGAGAGAACCCACGCAGACACAGGGAGAACATGCAAACTCCACACAGAAAGGTCCCACCCCCTGTCGACTGGTGTTGGAATCGACACTTATTTAATAAAAAACAAAAAAAGCTTGTACTTTGCTGACATTTCCTGGGTCTCAGGAGGTTAAATCCCACCACTACTTTGCGCAAACCAGTTTTAACTTGGACTGCGCTATTTGCCCCTGCTCACTCATGCATGAAAACCTGGGTCTGTAAATTTGGACAAATATCCACCAATCCCCTAGCTACAAACGTCCATGAAAGAAAATTCCAAAAATTATCAAATGCGGAACTGGGGGTAATTTTTCAAAATGTATAGTTTTTTTTTTTTTTAGACACCCTGTATAGAATATTTTTAGATTCATGTTCTCTGTATTAATGAGCATGTTGATGTAGCTGGTATAAGGTGCCAGTAAAAAAAAGACAGAATTTAGTTCTCACTTTCTTTCTACAGTTTTCAAAATACTAAATATAAAGATAAATGATATGATGTTTCATGCTGTTATGGAAAAGTTAACTGAAAATATGGTTCTAGGAGCTGCCACAGAGTAGAGCAGTTGCGTTTGACAGGACTGCAACAGTGATCAGTAATTAAAGCCATAAATCACATTTTAACCCCTCTAGCTCTATGATAACATCTGTCATTTGCCATCTATGGCTATATAAAGAGAGTCTAGAAGACGTGCAGACAGCTTTGCGATACAATTCAATGTTCTGGAAGGTAATCATGGATTTTTTTTCCCCCAACGACGCCAAAACATACATTTGAGCTAATTTTTAATATCTACGGTTGCTTTGCTTAATCTACAGAAATGCTTCATATTCTGTGAGATCATAATATTTGTATGTTTGTCACACTGCCCCACTGTGAGTTTCACATGTTTCTAAAATGTCGACTTTTGTGAGGTCAGACAACCAGGTTTTCATCAGAAAAAAAACAAAAAAAACACTTATTTGGCCTTTAGCTTTGATTATTGCACTGCATCATTGTTTCAATAAGTTTATTTAATGTTTCCATCATTTTTTGGACACATAACTTTACTGACCCTAAACCTGACCAAGTGAACTAACCCCAGATCATAACACTACCCCCACAGGTTTGTACAGTAGGCACTAGGCATGATGGGTCAGTTTAGATTCACCGTTTTTCCTTTGAAACACAGTTCAATTTTTATGATTTCTATCAAACTGATGGTTTTCTAAAGAAATTAGAATCTACTCACTGCATCAGTTAAAGAGTTAAAGAGCTTGTTGCAGCTGACACATATTAATCACTGCAGTAATTATCCAATATAGAGAGCTGAAGTATTTGTGTAGTTAAATCCAGGTGGCGACTGTTTTTTGTGGCGATGCTGCTAATTCAGGACAGATTTTAAAGAGTTTGTATAGTTCAAGGAGTAGTGGTTCATGCAATTTTCACAATATTCTGCCTCAGTTTATCATTTGCACATGTGCATTACAACTTACAGATCACAGTGGATCTACAAAAGCACAAAACATTTAATAACAGGCAGAATATTGATAAATTCTGCTTACTTCTCTTAAGACATTTCAGGTTGTTCATATTTGTTCAGGTTATTCACATTTTTGTGAAAAGATTGTTCCAACTTTATGGGCAACAAATGAATTTGTTCACACTACATAAGTGTAGTTTAGATCTATCTATCTATCTATCTATCTATCTATCTATCTATCTATCTATCTATCTATCTATCTATCTATCTATCTATCTATCTATCTATCTATCTATCTATCTATCTATCTATCTATCTATCTATCTATCTATCTATCTATCTATCTATCTTTACTTTTTTACACTAACACAGAAATATGTTGAGTTGTAATTATTTATCTGTCTGTCGGTCTATCTATCTATTAAGGATGTAACGCTACAGGTTATCAACGGTTCGGTATGTATTGCGGTTCTTGAGTCACGGTTCACGGTTCGGACGCAGAGCCCGGCTGTGCACTGAAACGTAACTGGGAGCTGATGGAGAGCCTTAAGGTTCATTCATGTTCCTTTATGTACATAAATAGGTACGTCCGTTTCTATTGTTGTCATGCGTCACTGCCTTCATACTTCCATGCGTCCTGTTTGTTGGAATGAGCATTTCTCAATTAATCCACCAGAGGGTGCCACTCTTAATTAACATACTGGCCGAATACCATGAAGAAGAGTAAAGTTTTTTGAGAAAGAGAAGACAGTCAATAATAATAAACGTGGGGACGACAGAGGAGGTTTTACTAATGTGGATACTAATGTTAATATTGAGAAGGGTAATTGGAAGTAGAAGAGCTATGCACCGTATCCGACTCTACCATGTAATGTTCTAGCTGGGCTCCACGTCCACCTCCAACCAATATGACAGTAGAATTCCATAAGTCAGACGTCTTCCAAAGCCCTAATATAAAAGCGAGTTCTCCAGAGATGGCATTTGAAAATGACAAATGAGCTGTACCATGTACCATTGCACTCCTACTATCTGTCTGTCTGTCTGTCCATCTATCTATCTATCTATCTATCTATCTATCTATCTATCTATCTATCTATCTATCTATCTATCTATCTATCTATCTATCTATCTATCTATCTATCTATCTATCTATCTATCTCCATCCATCCCTCTCTCTCTTTCTCTATCTATCTATCTATCTATCTATCTATCTATCTATCTATCTATCTATCTATCTATCTATCTATCTATCTATCTATCTATCTACATCCCTCTCTATCTATCTACATCCCTCTCTATCTATCTATCTATCTATCTATCTATCTATCTATCTATCTATCTATCTATCTATCTATCTATCTATCTATCTATCTATCTATCTATCTATCTATCTATCTATCTATCTATCTCCATCCATCCCTCTCTTTCTCTATCTATCTATCTATCTATCTATCTATCTATCTATCTATCTATCTATCTATCTATCTATCTATCTATCTATCTATCTATATCCCTCTCTCTCTCTCTCTCTCTCTCTCTCTCTCTCTCTCTCTCTCTCTCTCTCTCTCTCTATCTATCTATCTATCTTTACTTTCTTACACTAAAACAGAAACATTTTGAGTTGTAATTATTCATAGGTTATTACACTAGTATGTTACTGGTCTGACCCACTTGTGATCAAATTGCTCTGTTCGTGGCCCTTGAACTAAAATAATTTTGATACCTTTTACTGTTAATATCTTCAGTGTAATTTTTGCACTTCACATATTCATCCCACAGGCCAGATTGGACCCTTTGACGGTCCAGTTTTGGACCGCGGGCCATTTGTTTGACACCTCTTGTTTAGAGTTTGACCCATTCTTTTATCACATGTTTTTATTCCCACTTTTGTTCTTTTTTGCTTTTTTATCTTTGTTACAGCTCTGAGTGCATGCTAATTCACTGGAGACCCCCCTGAATGAATGCATGTGTTTTTTTTTGTTTTTTTTAAGTATCTCACACTGTAACACCTACCTGCCAACCTCACATGGATCTTTACAATAGCACATAACAGAACTGAGAGCTTTTCAAGGGCCAGTTCATTTCATCCCAGCGTGTCCTTTAAAAGGGCAGGCAAGTAACAGTCAGCCCTGTTTTTTTTTTTTTCCTCTTTCCACCTGGTTTCCACAGTCTACATCCTTACATCTCTTTATTGATCCATTTGCACCTTCTTTTGATATATTTTCTCCCGGTGCTCTGACACTCACCCATAGCCCCCTGTTCATTTTCTCTCACCGTGCAGACTTGCCTCCGTGTGGGAGGGGTGTGAGTATGTGAGGAGTGGAGGATCCCGTCAGTGTGAGCGTTATGCGATTGGAGGGGAATAATCCTTTGAGTGCTTTGCTTTCTCAGATTTTTGTGAGTGGGGAGTAAAGGGGAGGGGGGGGGGGGGGTTCTTTGATGTTCTGCGGATACCATTTGAGACCACGGCATTAAATACGGATTTACAATTTCTGTCATAGCTTCCCATCCCTTCCCTTCTCTTCTATCTTTAGCGCTCATTTCCTTCTTTTTTCTTTACATTGCACCACTCATTATATTTCTACAACCCAATTTCCTGCACTTCAGTCGCTGGACATCACAATAAACATATTTGTAGAGTGATTTAGGGGTAGTTAAATCTTCTTCATGGTCGGGCTACAATGGCATTCTGACAGGCCCGTTTAGCAGAGTGCTTAGCAAGAGGCCGATAAGACGCTGGCAGCCACTTGAAATCAATTCGGCCATGCCTTACCCTGGGTAAGCCTACTGTCGCAGCAAGTCCTATTCCCATGTGCTTGTGATTAAGCCCAGTGCGTAGGCCTGAAGTAGCCATTCAAAAAGCTGCCGCAGCATGCCACATTTGATAAGGCTTTGGTCGGAGATGTATGTATATGAATAACAGTCTCCTCTGCTTAATGTTTCATGGACTTATTTCCTCTGTGCCTCTCTGTCATCTGAGATTTACTGCTGTCTGATGTGACACACAGAAACATGAGGTGCTGTCTCTGATCTCGGCTTGTCTGATACAGATGCCTGAGGTGTACGCCAGGCAATAATGGATACACTTCCACTAACACACTCATATATCCCACATTCATGCAGCATGAGTGCAGACATGGACATACAATATTGAGTCCACATTTACTGGGCCATACTTCTTCTCACGCGACACTCACATGGAAAAAAAAAAAAAAAAAAACACAGCTGAGACACATATACACACACACAGTCACAGATGAGATGTGGCATGTTGACTAAATATGGGATAGGATGCACACCGTTCAGCCTAGAGTAAAGAATGATCATGCATGACGTGCACTTTCACAGAAGCGTGTAGCCTAACCTTTCCCCTGCTGATGAATGAGTCACAAACCAGATG
This sequence comes from Sphaeramia orbicularis, assembly GCF_902148855.1. Taxonomy (NCBI): domain Eukaryota; kingdom Metazoa; phylum Chordata; class Actinopteri; order Kurtiformes; family Apogonidae; genus Sphaeramia; species Sphaeramia orbicularis. The sequence continues at coordinate 38,125,282 of NC_043973.1, forward strand.
CCAAAGGTGACCGTACACAATGTGAGAATCTGACTGAATCCAAAATCCATCTTTAGGATCAAGTCGCCATGCAGATTATCACAACCTACTTCAGACTTAATGTTTATTATTACTTCAGTATGGGGTTTCCAAAAGCAAAGGTTTCCCACAAGAAACCAATGCTGAATTTACATGAATTCTAAAGCATCATGGAGTGCAGGTTAATATAATCATCATCATAATAATAATAATAATAATAATAATAATAATAATAATAATAATAATAATAATAATAAAATACATTTTATTTGTATAGCGCTTTTCAAACTAAAACTAATACTAAAACTAAGCATTTAGAAAAAAAAACTAATAAAAACTTGCAAACCTGCTCTAAAAACTCATTCAAATTAACTGAATTAATAATAATAATAATAATAATAATAATAATGAATTGGATTTTATATAGCACTTTTCTAGACACCCAAAGCGCTTTACATTATTGATCCACTATTCATTTGCTCTCACATTTTCCCTCTCATGGTGGTGAACTACATCTGTATCCACAGTTGCCCTGGGGCAGACTGACAGAAGCGTGGTGGCCAATTCGCACCGACCACCACCAAACATTCATACGCATTCATACACCAGTGTGAGTGGCACTGGAGGCAAGGAGGGTGAAGTGTCTTGCCCAAGGACACAACAGACTGACTAGGATAGAGCGGGAATTAGAGGGAAAAAAGTCAAAACTAAATAAAACTAAACTATTATGAAAAATCCAAAACTATTATAACCTTGTCGCCAAGAATACCAATTAAATAAATGATGGCATAAATAAGTCAAACTTCTTCTACTACTAGTACTACTACTATTAAAAAATAATAATGTAAAATTCATTTATTAGTTGATATTTGGATTTTGTGTTTTGGTCTTTTGGGTTATTAACTCTGGTCTACACTTCAACAATATGTGGCTAGTACCTGCCATAACACTGAAAAATGAAGTAGAGGAATTCTGTTCAGAGCTAGAAACAGGGAACATAATGAACTCCACGAACGGGGACCGACCCCCTCTGTAGATATAAATGTCAGTCTGAATCCTAAAGTAATGGAAACACAGTGATTCTCATTTTCTTGTGATTATCCAAATATGAAAATACAAATCTGAATCCATTTTTGTACTGAGCTCTTCTTATATTCCTCTTAATCTTAGACACTAGACCTTTAAATACTGAGAAAACGAAAATGCGTCAACATCTATCTTCCTATGACAAAATGAAAGCAGTATTATTTTCAGGTGATTATGCACTAATGAAAACATAATTGTGATGAATATCCGCAGTTAGATCTCCCTAAATTCTCCAAAGTCTGACATACTGACCCTCTAATGGTTATTTTTAGTTATCATTATGGCCATTACTTTTTAGCATGTCACAGAATAATAAAGCAGAAAGCAAATATGATGCTATTCTTCTACAGCAGCTCAGAATTAACTACTACTTCTTCTTTCAGTTTGATGGCAGGTGGAATCAGGCATTAAGACACATTTATTATGTTAAATGTGGATCGGAGTGAACACAAATAAAAACACTAGAATGGACATATCACACTGCATATCCAACTACGTCCTGTCATATTTTAATGGTCACTTTAGAGCAGTGTTTTTCAACCTTGGAATTCATATGGGATCACCTGAAATTTCTCGTAATTGATTAAAAAAAAAAAAAAAAAAGAAAAATTTAAATTACTAATAAAAAATATTTTTAATGATTCAATATACAGTATATTTCATTATAATTAAAACACCACACATATATCCTAAAAAAAATCAAGATCAAATCAATGCAGGATATAATATCATAGAGGGCATATCTTGATTGATCCGATCATGTGGCCGCATGTGTTATTATGCTTCAACCTGTCCGGACACAGTCGTAGTCAGAAAACTGGACCCAACAGAGAATGGAAAGATTTCTTCCCCCACCTGGCCCTGCTAAGACATCACCAAGAGAAAAATGTCTCTGTTTTGAATGTCTGGGATCGCCAGAATTTTGTGATGTTAACCCTGTAAAGCCTGAACCATTAAATCATTGACAGAAAATTCCAGTTCTTTGAAACTTGAGCCTTTATTTGTCCTTCTGAACAACCAAAAAACATTTTTTTCAAATATCAATTTCCATGTATGAGTTTAAATTTTGTATCATATTTGATACATCAGGTCTCAGTGCTTGAATATTATTATTTTTGAACAAACAAAAATATAACACAAACATGTCTAACAAATTGGTAATTCCTTTTCAAAACTGGCAAAGTTCTGCCTCCTTCCTCAATAATTACAATCTTTTAGTGTCACTGGAAAGGCCTGTGGGGAACAAATTCCTCCCCCCCTGGTGGATTATCTGTGTATTGCATGTATCTAATTGTATACGTGAGGTTTTTCAAGAAAAAAAAATATCCCGCTGATCACGTAGAGGGCTTCAAAACTTATGTATCAAATATGATACGTTTGGCATTAAAGGGTTAAAATGGGGTCACACGCCAACAAAGGTTGGGAACCACTGTTTTAGGGGGTTAGGTTTAGCTCAGGGGTTTTTATTTGGTTGTAATCTATACCCTCACCAGTAGATGTCACTACATATTGCACACTTGACCATTAAAGCCTGATAAGAAAATGCAGAATTATTGAAAGATTAGTAGAAAGTCACATGGGGAGCGCAAATCTCTAACACTACAGAATAAATAATCCACAAACAAACCGAAAGTTCTTTTTTTTTTTTCCCTTTTTTCCACTACTTTTACTGCTAACATAGATCTTAGTTTTAACTGACCCTTGAGGTAAGTTGCTGAAGGTTAAAAAAAACCTCTTGCCCCCTTCAACTTTTTATCGATCTGGTCCAAAATGTGCTGGATTTGTCCTTGACCCTTCCTTTGGGTTTCATGAAAACGCTGTATTTTTGTGCTGAAATACACAGATACAGCCAGATGCAAGTAACCTCTAAATGCCATTTTGTCGACAGCTTTGTGTTATTCTCTGTGGCTGTCGTTGCTGTAAAGGAAACATATGGATGCTTTACCAACGCAGGCAAAAAAAATGCTGCGGTCTCATGTGCCTCTCTAATGAGCTAATTAGTATTGAAATAATATGAGTCTCTTATGTAACAGCCATTGTAATTGTGATTTATAGAATTCAGTACTGCAGAATTATGTAAGGTGGCAAAAAGAAAAGTAGGCCTAGGGGACATTAAAACTGTACACTATCACTAAAAGAGGCCACTGAGTTGAATCAACATCCTTTCAGGGATGTTTACAAGCTTCAACAAATGTAGAAGGACATTTGTGCAGCATGTTCCGAGGTTGGGTATTTGGTTCACCTCTTGGACGTCTAAATAGACTCTCTCTAATAGCTACGTTCCACTCAACACTCACATGTATAAACGGTGTAATAAAAATATGGACACTACTGCACAAAAAGCCTGTGTGGCTCATGAATGTCATTAAAATTCAATCTCGGCCTCACAAACCATACATGCGGCAAACAACGTGAGCTGCCAGAGAGGGAAAACAGCCCATAATATGTTCAAGGCGTTAAATCGAGACCGTATTTCCCGATGAAGACGTTATTGCGAAGTACTTTTCCTGACTTTTGTGGTGAAACAGTTTGAAGGCCACCGTTCTGACCCTGACACCACCAGCCTTAAGGCAAACGGCCCCCTCCTGATCTGAACGTCGCCATGGCTACAACACAATAGGGGGTCCAGCAGATGAAGATGTGATGATTATGATGATGACGATGGTGGTGGTGGTTCTGGTTGTCATAGTTTGTCCCTAGGGCTTCTGTTTTCACATCAGCTTCCCCACCATCCTCCCCCCATGACCCCTGTCACCTACCCCGGGGAGGCACTTGCCAGGTGAGAAAAGCACGCAACATGAATTAGAAGGACCGAGGTCGGCTGGATGTGTGCTCCCCCGAGCAAGGTTGTGTTTGGCTGATATGTCTGCCCTTTTTTTGCTCATTTTATTCACACAGGACAAGTTATTTTCTTCAAAACCAGGGACGGGAATGCACCAGTTGATTCATTTGACCTTTTGTCATTTAGAAATTAATGTCTGGGTTTCAATTTTCCATCTGAAAGTCAAGTTTTAAGCATTTTTTTTTATCACTCATTTGACACTCTATGACTGCCAATAGAAAAGGCAGTGTTTTTCAACTTTGGGGTTGGGACCCCATGTGGGGTCACCTGGAATTCAAATGGGGTTGCCTGAAATTTCTAGTAAAAAAAAAAAAGAAAAATTACTAATAAAAAATGAATGGTGAGTTGAGAGAGACAATCTCAATCCATAAAAGACATGACAAATTGTGAAGCTGAAACTGAAGCACTGTGGTTCTGTTTCTCTGTGAAATGTTCATTGTGGTCGGTTTCAGATGCTGCAGCTCTTTCATAATTCATAGTTTGAGTTCTTGTTTGTTCAGTATTAATTGTCAGCTTTGTAAATCCAAGCTGGACTGACTGTACATATCCTGACCAAGGAAAATAAAATTCTCACTTTGTGCAGTAATCTACACCTGGATTTACTGCCTCCATCCATAATAATATACATTATGTAGACTAAATGTCACTTAAAATTAACATTTATTTGCAACATAGTATAGCAAACTATTACATGATCAAAAACAAATGAATCTCAGCACAAAAAAAAAAAGTCTCCGTTTTGAATGTCTGGGGTCACCAGAAATTTGTGATGGTAAAATGGGATCACGAGCCAAAAAAGCTTGGAAACCACTGAGATAAGGGGTGTCAAACTCACATACAGCCCAAGGTGATCTAAAGTGGGCTGGAATGGTAAAATAATGACAGTGAAAAAAGTAAAAATTTCATGATGAAAATATTTACATCAGTGTTTCCTTAAAAAAAAAAAAAAAATGTGAATAACATGAACAACCTGAAATTTATTTTGAAAAATAAGTGCAGTTTTAATAATATTACACCACAACTTCTCATTTACACATCACAGTGGCTCTACAAAGGCACAAAACATTTCATAATAGGAATAAAATTAGTATAATTTGATTGAAAAGCATAAGATTTGACCCCTAAACTCCCTATTCATATACCTGTAGTGTCCAGAAACTTAGTAAAAACACTGGCCTGATTTGGATTCTGAAATGTTTCCCTAATATTATAATGTTTATGAGCAGCACCCAAGCCAGTTTGGGTAAAACCTAAGCCTAGAACTAAAATCAGCTTATTTATTTATTTTCTACTTCAGCTTTTTAAATTTTCTACACGAAGATATGGAGACGGTAATATAAAATTGCATAAAATTAATATAATTTGATTGAAAAGCATAAGATTTGACCCCTAAACTCTCTATACATATACCTAAAGTGTCCAAAAATGTGGTAAAAACAATGGCCTAATTTGGATTCTGAAATGTTTCCGTATTATTATAATGTTTATGAGCTGCACCCAAGCCAGTTTGGGTGAAATTTAAGTAAAACCAGCTAATTAATGTACCCTCTACTTCAGCTTTTTACATTTTTCATACAAAGATATGGAGACGGTAGTATAAAATTACATGAAATTGCTACATTTTGATTGAAAAGCATAATATTTTCTTGTAGTTGGACTCCTAAACTCCCTCTGCATGTGCCCAAATAGTCCAGAATCTTGGTAAGTAGTCAGGTGAGAAAAGCACACAACATGAATTAGAAGGACCGGGGTCGGCTGGATGTGTGCTCCCCTGAGCAAGGTTGTGTTTGGCTGATATGTCTGCCCTTTTTTTGCTCATTTTATTCACACAGGACAAATTATTTTCTTCAAAACCAGGGATGGAAATGCACCAGTTGATTCATTTGACCTTTTGTCATTTATAAATTAATTTCTGGGTTTCAGTTTTTGATCTGAAAGTCAAGTTTTAAGCATTTTTTTTTACCACTCATTTGACACTCGATGACTTCCTATAGATAAGGGGTGTCAAACTCACATACAGCCCAATGTGATCTAAAGTGAGCCCGAATGGTAAAATAATGACAGTGAAAAAAGTTAAAAAAAAAAAAAAAAAAATCATGAAAATATTTACATCAATGTTTCCTTTAAAAAAATGTGAATAACATGAACAACTTGAAATTTATTAAGAAAAATAAGTGCAGTTTTAACAATATTACACCACAGCTTCTCATTTACACATCACAGTGGATCTACAAAGGCACAAAACATTTCATAATAGGCGTAAAATTGTTCAAAGTGCACTTGTTCACATTTTATTGGGAGGGACAGGTTGTAAATGTGAACGTTTTCATCGAATTTGACTTTTTTTTTTTTTTTTTTACACTTACACAAAGAGAAGAATTTGGAGTTGTCATTATTTATAAGTTATTATGATAGCGTTTTAATGGTCTGACCCACTTGAGATCGAGTTAGTCTGGATGTGGCACCTAAACTAAAATGAGTTTGACACCCTGGAGCGTTAATATCTTTAGTATAATTTTAATTTTTCACAAATTCATCCCAAAGGCTGGATAATACCCTTTAGCTGGTTTTGGCCCACAGGCCGTATGTTTAACTGCTACAAAGCATTATCACAATATGGCATTAATGTTTATGGAAACCTGGTTCTGCAACGGAGATAGACAGAAGAGATTATGTTAAAATAATGAGTTCGTTTCTCAAAATAATAGCTGACAGTACTGCGAGAAAGAAATAACTCATGATTGTGAAAAAATGGGATTCCACAAAAATAGAAACCTTTAGCAGAAGATTTTTTTTTTTTTTTTTAGCCTACACAACAGAAAGTGCTACTCATAAGCATTTCTTTGGAGTTTGTTTTGGTCACCACACCTGAAAAAATACCTTGCTCCAAAAAAACAAAAAAAAAAGTCACCTCTTTGAAATGGTTTCAGTGGAATTATTGAAGGTGTGAAGGTACATTCCTACAGTGAAGATGACTTCAGGGACACACTTTAAATCAGGGTCTCAAACATGCGTCCCGGGGGCCAAATGTGGCCCACCAAAGGTTCCAATGTGGCCCTTGGGATGAATTTGCAAAGTGCAAAAACTCCACGGTCAAGGCTGTCGAACTCATTTTAGTTCCGGTTCCACATACAGACCAATATGATCTACAGTCAAATAATAATAGCATAAAAACCTACAAAAAATAATGATTCCATATTATTACACTATGCCTATAAATAATGACAACTTCAAATTTTTGTCTTTAAGTGCAAAAAATAACATTAACCCTTTCATGCACGAACTATGAGAACCTTCATCAAAATTTTTTCCTGAGTGTTTTTATTCCTCTTTAGGCATGAAAAAAACAATGCAATTGAAAATTTTCTTCCGACAATAAATAAAAATAAATAAATAAATAAATAAATAAAAATTATTTTAAAAATTAAAAAAAAAAAAAATACATACAAAAAATAATGAAAAAAAAAAATTCTTATGAACCTATTTTTCATGAAGTTGCAAAAATGTCCACTCAGCTGTAGACCACACATTTAATTTTTGACGCACAGAAACATGTATTTACTGATAAATTGTGTGAAAACTATGGAGAGGGCTTGTGATTCTGGGGGTTTATGCTCAGGAGAGATCTACATAATGTTACCAATTCATGTCAGAAAAGATATGTAGTGTCTTAAAACTTTAATAAAGGTATGTGTTTAAAAAATAAAAAAACAATGAAAAGAACAACAAAACCCATGAATATACAAGAGAACAGCTGTAGAAGAGCTGTCCACTGGAGTGACCACTGTGCATGAAAGGGTTAAATCATGAAAATACTTATATTTACAAATTGTCCTGAAACAATAAAATGTGAATATTCTGAACAAATATGAACAACCTGAAATGTCTAAAGAAAATTAAGCACAATTTTAAAAATTTTCTGCCTGTTACTCTGTGTTTAGTGTCTTTATGGCAGATACTTCAGGGCAAAAATATCGCTGACAAGCCACTGCAGGACCCACAGAAACTGAAGTCAAAGTCGACATCGAGACTGATGGACGAACAACAGTGTCTTTGTAGATTCAATCCATAATGCACGTGTAGAAATGATAAGTTGAGGCATAATACTGTTAAAATTGCACTTATTTTTCTTAAGAAATTTCATTTTTTTCAGGTTATTCACATCTTTTTTGTTTGGATAGTTTATAAATAAAGTATTTTCATAATTAAAAGGGGGTTTTTTTGCACTAAAACAAAGACAAAAATTTGGAGAGGTCGTTATTTATAGGTTATCATGTTATTATTTTACTGGTCCGACCCACTTGAGATCAAATTGGGCTGAATGTGGCCCCTGAAAGAAAATAAGTTTGAGACCCCTGATTTAAAGGAAGAGATTGGTTTCATCTGATTTAAAATTAAAATAAAATAAAAGACAATGAAATGCTAAAGGCTACTGATAAGCACATGGTTATTTTTCATAAATTTATGTAATGCATGTTTGGAATTTTTGCACTGGAAATATAACAGAATCCCCCCTTTTTCCTTACTTGAGGTTTTTTTTTTTGGGAAGGAACTGCACATAGTGGAGCGACGGAAACACCTTTTTTGACTGATGTAGTAAATATTTACCTCAAATGACTGTTTGGGTCATTTTTACATCTTCCTAGATATTGTCACATAAACCAAGATATAAACCAAGTATTTCAATTCATTGTCATTGATCCAAATTCAATAATGTAGAAGATGATGGTGTTTCCATGTTCACTACGGAGCCTCTGAACATCCAAATGGGTCTTATCTGATGACCGTGAAAAGATGAATAACTGCATTTTACACCAATTACACTGGTCAACAACAAATTTATTGTTTAAGTTTTTTGAGCTGATTTAGGATCATTTTGGTGTGCTGAATCCAAAAATCACATTAATTTTGCTCAATCAGGTCAATTTTCTGAACTATGCTACATATTGGCTTTTTAACATTTTTGCTTACATTTATGGGCATTTTCACATCATATGATACAAAATTCTTTCATATTTCTTGCAATAAACGAGTTCTGAAGATTTTAATTTTGCCAATTTATGATTGATGTTTTTTTTAATATTACAGGTGAATGAAATGGCTTCGACTAGAAGAGCTTGCAAAAATAAGCCTGACGTATTCTGTTACATCTGCGGTAAATACACCATTGTACCTAACAGGAATCAAGTCACAAGTTTCATAAAGTGTGCTTACCAATCTTATTTTGGTATTAATTATTATATTTTGTGAGAAGATCAAATTTTTCAAAATCAAATTAGCAAAAAAACCTGACCTGATTGAGAAAAACAGATGTCATTTTTTAATTTAGCGGTGCAAAATGGTCCTAATTCAGTTGAAAAAACCTAGACGACTTGCAAAAAACATTTTTTTGTAACCCAGTGTTATTTACATGTATTGATAGGATTAGTGGATCGACAGGTATTAAACATTTAAATCAGTAGATGCTTATAGTCTCCAGTGGATGTTTAGGTCTTTTTGGTTGAAGTTTTAACATAGCTTCAATATCCAAACAGCTTCAGTTCTTTGTAAGGTGACTATGATGAACCAGAAAACTTGCCCAGGATGTCACCTTGAAATACTAATGCTGCATATCGACACTGGCAGTCTCCCATAAGCCATCAGTGGAACTACTCCAATTCTCTCTCTCGTGATGGCCCATCACCATTTTGGCTCTCTATTTTTTTTTTTTTTTTTGTTTGAGTGAAAAATGTTAATGTTCACACGCCAGAAGTGAACTTTTCGAGATCATAAAATGCATCCCCGGTGAATCCTTCTTGTCTGAACGAGGTGCAAAGCAAAGAGAGAGGCATGAAGGAGCGGCAAAAAACACCTAATTGATATGTATCTGGTGTGAAAGCGAGGCCCAGGAGTGCCGTCTGAGACCGTCTTAATTAAACCTCTAACCTTCTGTAGTTTGGAGATTCAGGTTCAGAAACGTATTCACTTCACTTGTAATAGATCATGTTGATGCCGTGTCGGCCCGCAGCTCATACATAGTTCAATGAGAGGTGATTATTTGGTACAAGGCTACGACAAGAACGCCGTTTAAGGGGAATATTATGTCCCTGCAGGTATTTGTAATCAGCAAATACATTATCTATTGTTGTTACCCTTTTTTGTTCTTTGCTTTCTGTGTACGTGGTCTTAAATTTGCAAAACAACAAATTTCAACCTGGGATTAATGAAGTATTCTGATTCTGAAAGGTTTTCCTTATTATTATAATGTTTATGAGCACCACCCAAGCCAGTTTGGGTAAAACCTAAGCCTAGGAGTAAAATCAGCTTATTTATTTGTCTACTACTTCAGCTTTTTCAATTTATCATACAAATATATGGAGATGGTAGTATAAAATTACATAAAATTTGTATAATTTGATTGAAAAGCATAAGATTTGACCCCTAAACTCCCTAAAGTGTCCAAAAACTTGGTAAAAACACTGGCCTGATTTGGATTCTGAAAGGTTTTTCTTATTATTATAATGTTTATGAGCAGCACCCAAGTCATTCTGGGTAAAATTTAAGCCTAGAACTAAAATCAGCTAATTCATTTATCCTCTACTTTACCTTTTTTTAATTTTTCATACAAATATATGCAGATGGTAGTATAAAATTACATAAAATTTGTATAATTTCAATGAATAGCAAAATATTTGGCCCCTAAACTGCGTATACATTACTTAATGTGTCCAGAAACTTGTTAAAAACTCTGGCCTGATTTGGATTCTGAAATATTTCCCTATTATTATAATGTTTATGAGCAGTTTACCCAAGGCATTTTAGGTAAAACCTGAGCATAGAAGTAAAATCAGCTTATTTGTTTATCCTCCTCTTTAGCTGTTTCAATTTTTCATACAAACAAATATGGAGACAGTAGTATAAAATTACATAAAATTAGTATAATTTGATTGAAAAGCATAAGATTTGACCACTAAACTCCATATACATATACCTAAAGTGTCCAGAAACTTGTTAAAAACTGGCCTGATTTGGATTCTGAAATATTTCCCTATTATAATGTTTATGAACAGTTTACCCAAGCCATTTTAGGTAAACCTGAGCATAGAGGTAAAATCATCTTATTTGTTTATCCTCCTCTTTAGCTTTTTCAATTTTTCATACAAAGATGTGGAGACGATAGTATAAAATTACATAAAATTAGTGTAATTAGATTGAAAAGCATAAGATTTGACCCCTAAACTCCATATACATATACCTAAAGTGTCCAGAAATTTGGTAAAAACACTGGCCTGATTTGGATTCTGAAAGGTTTTCCCTGCTATTATAATGTTTATGAGCAGCACCCAAGCCAATTTGGGTGAAACCTAAGCCTAGAGCTAAAATCATCTTATTTACAGTCATGGAAAAAATGATTAGACCATCAAAAGTCATCAGAAACAATGGTTTTGCAATCAAGTACTAACTCTTGTGTGTATCATGTGACTAAAACAGACAGAAAAGAAAACATGGAATGTCTAAAAGCACTGTTTTTGCCAGTACAATGCCATAGGTATTGATATAGGAACTTTAGTGATTTTGGTTATTATCAAGAAAACCACGGAAAATGGTTAGATATCAACTCTGAAATTAAACTCTTATGAGCTATTTTTGTTGTTATCATTATATTTGTGCAAACAAATGCACCTTTAGTTGTACCAGGCATTAAAATGAACAAGAAATTGAAGAAAACAAAGATGGTCCAATATTTTTTTTCTGCGACTATATTTATCCTCTACTTTAGCTCCTTTAATTTTTCATACAAATATATGAAGACGGTAGCATAAAATTACGTAAAAATGAGTATAATTTGTTTGAAAAGCATAAGATTTGAACCCTAAACTCACTATACATATACCTAAAATATCCAGAAACTTGGTAAAAACACTGGTCTGATTTGGATTCTGAAATGTTTTTGTATTATTATAATGTTTATCAGCTGCACCCAAGCCATTTTGGGTAAAATTTAAGTAAAATCAGCTTATTTATTTATCCTCTACTTCAGCTTTTTAAATTTTTTTATACAAAGATATGGAGAAGGCTGTATAAAATTACATGAAATTAGTATAATTTGATTGAAAAGCATATATTTTCTTGTAGTTGGATTATTAAACTTTTTCTACATTTGCCCAAATAGTCCAGAAACTTGGTAAAAAATGGACATATTAAAGAAAAAAACCTAATGGAGTGGTCTCTTACCCTATGACTAAGACTCCATCTGAAGGACACAAGGGCTAACTGAATGGTTTGATGGCTGAAATGATGTGAATCATTCATAATATTTATGATAATTTGTCAAATTATTCATTCTATTGTATGCAGATTATGTATGACACATCCACTTTAGCAGTACAAACCCTTAAATCGTTGTAGCATTTCTTTAATGTTGTTCAGTCCCACTTTTTTCAGCATAATTTGGTTTTAAAGATTCATTATTTGACGTGTAATTATATATCATTGAATATGTAACTACGTACATGTAACTGAATACACCCCCACGTTCACCTTCAGTGTTTGTTTGGTCTTTTCTTCGCTTATTAATAAAGGGAATAATAACTCTGATCCAAACAATGACGGTAATACACCTTCACACTAGATGCCACCTGAAATAAAATACAAAAAAAGAAGAAAAGCAAGTTCATTCTGAGCTACTGAAGGCCCATTATGACGTAAATGGATCATTCTAAGGTAAGATAATCATGATAATTCCAATTTTCTTGTGGTTGAACACCGGTAAAATGATATTACATCCCATATCTGCAATTAGATCCTGGGAAATCTCTCTAAATCTTACACAATGGACCTTTAAATGCCGACAAAACCAAATTCATGCTGTTCTCAAATGTCAAAGAATTAACGTGTGAAAGCCCACCAGTGATTTTCACAGTGCCAACCACTTTCACACACATGTATTAAAAAAAAATCTGTTGTGTCTGATTCTTTTTTAGTGTTTAGATACATGTGTAAAAAACAAAATCAATATGTTTTGTGCTGTCATAGTAATCCCTCATAATCTCTCTGGTAATTCAAAGCAGGACCTTAAACAGTCAGAGCTGGTTATGGGGAAACCATTTTAACCATAAATGAGTTAAACAGCCGCTTGTGACAAAAACACATCTGCTGATCTAAAACGTTTAATCATTTTTGACTCGCTAATCCTATTAAGAGATTTAGATGATTCAGGTAAAATGCAGTTTCTCTGCTTTTCATGGTCATCAGATTTGTCTTCTTTGGACTTTCAAAGGCTCCGTAGTGAATGTAACAGATAAAACCTTTGCAGTCTGGCTACTGTCAGTGGTTACAAATGCTTGTTTTTAAGTCGTTAATTGTATATTTTGGTGAAAAGTCACATTTTCTCCAGTTTTCTCCATGTTGATATAGTTACTTTTGAACTGGTGCATGATCAATAATGAAATATAGGAAAATACCTCATTTTCATTAAAAAAAAAAATGTTAAATTTAGATGATAATTTAACCCACAGAGACCCAAATATCCACTGGAGACAAAAATCATCTACTGATCTAATATATTTAATACCTGTTGATCTGCTAATCTTATCATTTCATGTAAATAATTGCTGTAAAATACAGCTATTCATCTTTTCATGGTCGTCAGAAATGACCCATTCAGACGATCAGAGGCTCCAAAGTGAATGTAACATTGATTCACTGATAAAACCTTTGCAGTCTGGCCACTGACAGTGGTTACAGATGCTTGTTTTTAAGTCGTTAATTGTATATTTTGGTGAAAAGTCACATTTTCTCCAGTTTTCTCCATGTTGATATAGTTACTTTTGAACTGGTGCATGATCAATAATGAAATATAGGAAAATACCTCATTTTCATTAAAAAAAAATGTTAAATTTAGATGATAATTTAACCCACAGAGACCCAAATATCCACTGGAGACAAAAATCATCTACTGATCTAATATATTTAATACCTGTTGATCTGCTAATCTTATCATTTCATGCAAATAATTGCTGTAAAATACAGCTATTCATCTTTTCATGGTCGTCAGATATGACCCATTTGGACGATCAGAGGCTCCAAAGTGAATGTAACATTGATTCACTGATAAAACCCTTGTAGTCTGGCCACTGACAGTGGTTACAGATGCTTGTTTTTATGTCCAATTAATTGTGTATTTTGCTGAAAAGTCACATTTTCTCCAGTTTTCTCCATGTTGATATAATTACTTTTGAACTGGTGCATGATCAATAATGAAATATAGGAAAATACCTCATTTTCATTAAAAAAAAAAATGCTAAATTTAGATGATAATTTAACCCATAGAGACCTAAATATCCACTGGAGACCAAAATCATTTACTGATCTAATATATTTAGTACCTTTTGATCTGCTAATCTTATCATTTCATGTAAATAATTGCTGTAAAATACAGCTATTCATCTTTTCATGGTCGTCAGATATGACCCATTTGGACGATCAGAGGCTCCAAAGTGAATGTAACATCAGTTAATGATATATTTTGCTGAAAAAGTCACTTTTTCTTCAGTTTTCACTGTCTCTGATATAATAACCACTGAATTGACTTTGGGCTTTTTTGGAACATCTACATGATCAGTAAATTAAATATAGAAAAATACATGATTTTCACTGAAAAAACACAAAACAAAGAGGATAATACAATAAATGGTGATAACTCACTCAGGAAAGGTTAAGTATAGAGAAAAATTCACTTGGGAACTGCCGCAAAAGTCCCGCTGGGTCTTTATGGGTTAAAAAAGTACGTTCCAGTGCTTTTATTATTATATATTTATTTATTTTCCTATACAGTACTCTATATTACAAGTGTGTCTTGGTGTTTGTCTGTGCAATAACTGTTTTTATATGTTTTAGCTGTGTTTATGTTCTGTTTCTGTTTTTGTTCATGTCTTTTTTTTGTTTGGATTCCATGACTTAGGTGTTGTAGTTCTTCATAAGATTATGATAAAGGTGGCGGTGGTTAAACTTTAGATGGTTAAAAAGGTTTGCTGTGTTACCGGTCAGTGCGGACACAACTACGAAACACTTTTTGCACGTAATGGGTTTTTGCTCTTCATCAAACCCAAAGTGATTCCATACAATTGAATTTGACTTGCCTTTTTTGTTTACCAAGCACTTCTGCTGTGATTCTCCTGCTATTTTTCCAGACCGCTAGGTACAACTTTCCTCTTGGGGTGGACCTGCTGGCTAGCAGGCAGCTGTAGCTTAGAGGGGGGCGGGGCAGAGCAGCTCATGGTAGCTTGCGTGCGCGTGAATTAAACAACTCAAAATTAATAATCGTTTTTTCTCGATTACATAATTTTTGTAATCGTTGCGTGTAATAATCGAAATCGTAATTGAATTTCAATTAATTGCACAGCCCTAATGTGTATGTAAAATTATTTTTACACAATTGATTGTTAATATCGTCAGTATAATTTTTGCATTTCACAAATTCATCCTATGGGCCAGATTGGACCCTTTGGCGGGCCGGATTTGGCCCCCGGGCCGCATGTTTGACACCTGTGACTTAAACAATGTTAAATATCTTCCTGAGACCCATTAAGTAAAAGGTTTTTTTTTTGTTTTTCTACATTACATAATTGCCTTGATTGGATGCCACAGTTTTTCAGATAATTTTCATTTTTATTTAATTAAATGTCCTTTGCAGTGGACAGTTTTTTTGTTTGTTTTTTTTTTTTTAATAAAACTATGAAACTCTTGTCCACTACAGAGGAAAAAAAATGCATTGCTGGGTCTCAGGAGGATATAGAGAAAATAATCATTTGAGAAGTACCACAAAAGTAGCACAGGGTCTTTATGGGTTAATAAAGCCCCTTTTCTCCCTTTAGTGGGTTTTGTGTTTTCTCCTGAAGTTTAGATGTGAACTGTGCTTTCGGACAATCGCATTGACTGTCTTATAAATATCATCCTGCCAAAATGATTAATTCAGTCTTTTGCCCTTGGGTTGGAGTTCATTAAAACACTGTGCCAATCGCCTTGTGTGGGGGCCAATCAGAAATAGGCCTATGACTTATTCCATATGCTATGATTAATCACTATTTTCCAACTGTGACATTATAAGAGGCTGTGAATTATGGTACGTCCCTGGGTGGGCTTTTTGGAACCAATAGGCCACGTCATACGGCAACAGACGTCGGATTAACTGACTCATACGGCTATTCACAGACCTCTATGGAATGAAAAGGCAGGCAACGACAGCTCGTGACAATAGGTCTGATGAATCATAGGTAGTTTACCTCAAAACCGTGTATGCATCAGTACAACGAGGCTCCTTGGGATTTCTTTGTGATATAAACGGCAAGAAATGTTCCAGAATCTTTTTTTAGAGGGATAAACAGCTTGAGATGAACAGGCTTGTGTTAAAGTGCTCCCTAAACACAAATATATAGAAAATGAAATGCATAAAACAGAAAGGGAGCAACACCAACACTCTCTTATTTGTTTATTTGTTTATTTATTTAACCCATAAAGAGCCAAACATCCATCACCAACCTAAACTATCTACTGATGTAAAGTGTTTAATACCTATTGATCCGTTAATCCTATCAATACATGTAAATGATTGGTGTAAAATACAGTTTGTCATCTTGTGAATCATCATCGCTTGAATTTCAATGATCTATCTCTCTCTCTCTATCTATCTATCTATCTATCTCTCTATCTCTCTATCTCTCTCTCTCTCTCTCTCTCTCTCTATCTATCTATCTATCTATCTATCTATCTATCTGTCTATCTGTCTATCTGTCTATCTGTCTATCTGTCTATCTATCTATCTAATCTATCTATTTATTCAAGGTGGTCAGATATGACCCATTTGGACATTCGGAGGCTCCGTAGTTACCATCGAAACACCGTCATCTTCTACAGCATTGATTCACCAGTAAATCCCATGAAACTGGATCAATGACAGTGAATGAAAATGCTTGGTTTATGTTCAGTTAATGATATATTTCATTGAAAAAGTCACTTTTTTTGGCAGTTTTCTCTGTTTTTGATATAATAACCCTTAACCCTATAACGCCAAACGTATCATATTTGATACATGAGTTTTGAAGCCCTCTACATGATCAGTGTGATATTTTTTTTCTTGAAGAACCTGATGTATACAATTAGATACATGCAATAAACAGATAATCCACCAGGAGGTTGGAATTCATTCACCAGAGGCCTTTCCAGTGACACTACAAGACTGTCATTAATGAGGAAGGAGGCAGAAGTTTGACAATTTTAAAAAAGGAATTACCAATTTGTAAGACATGTTTATGTTATATTATGTTTTTGTTTATTCAAAAATAATTATAGTATTTAAGCTTTGAGACCCAATGTATCAAATATGATACAAAATTGAAACTCATACATGGAAATTGAGATATGAAAAAAAAAAAAAAATTGGAGTTGTTCAGAAGGATCAATAAAGGCTCCAGTTTCAAAGAACAGGAATTGATTTAATGATTCAGGCTTTACAGAGTTAACTTTAATCTGAGGTTTTATGAACATCTACAGGATCAGTGAATTAAAAACAAGAAAATATCTGATTTATACTGATAAAATGCAAAATACAGAGGATAATATTATAATAAATGGTGATAAATTCCTTAGGAAAGGTCAGATAAGACATTCCTCCTTCACTGCATTCTCCAAATACTGAATATAAATGTGAAAGGGAAGTACACAGGTGGTTTAGGATTAATATAAAGGTGTGGAAACTTCCCCCAGACCTTTTCTTCCTGCATAACCACTCTTTTGTTTGCTCATTGTCATTTTATTTTTGGTGAAGGAGCATATTCTGGAGTGGGTGCTACATTCATGTCTGCCAAAATGAGAGTTCACTCACCTGCATACCTCTGAGGGACAAAATTGCTTCACTTCATCAAGGTATTTTATTCATTATACTTTGTATTTAATTTGTGAATGGTTGCACTGAGAATGTTTAACTGTTTAGTTCCCTTCATTTAATATTCCTTTTTTTTCCCACAATCATAGATTCCAGCAATGTGACAGAGTTTTATTTCAGTTTATCAACATACATTCTTTGCTTTATCTAGGTTATAAAAGCCAAGTGGCCTCTGTGTGCATGTGTGTGTGTCCGGGGATTCACACAAAATCTGTAAAGAGCTGACTGCCGCAGTTTGGCATACTTATATATTTTTGGTCAAGGAACAGACTAGTGACCAATATTTTGGGAGATATTAGTAACTTTGGAATACAATAGCCTTACAATCATGTTGCTATGGCCAGAACACTTTGGCGGAGACTGCTGGACAAATGTGGTACAGCATGCACGAATACACAACAGCATAAAAACTACCACATCTGGAACCTATGGATCCCCACAGGTCAACGCACTAGTGTTGTATATTATGTTAAAATGTTGGTAAATGTTCTCTTTTTTGTAAATTCATGACATTTTATTTATATCTGCTTCAACAAGCTTTCCTCATTAATACCACATGGACAATTTCAAGGTTTAATAGCTAATTTTATTAATTATAATTCCCCTTGTTTTTAATTTTAGTTTTTACCATTATTAGTTTTTTTTTTTTTTTTTTACCTTTACCCTTTAGCACTCTACAGTTATGGTAACTTTTGTAGTTGTCATTGGCATGCCTTGTTTCATGTTTTTAATGTAATGTAATTTAATTTAATTTAACTTTATTTTATTTTCGAACTGGCACCACATCCAGGGTCTACCCCACCTTTGCCTGGTAAACGTATTTTATTTTATTCTGTTTTCCTTGGAACTATTAAGGGGGGGGGGGTTCCATCAGTATGATTCCCAAGGGTTTAACTAAATAAACCATGATTATACCTTTTTGGTTGAGAGAGATATTGAATTGAGCCATTCACCTTTTGATACTATTGTTTTTCTAAGGAGAGAAAGCAGTGTTAAAGTGTTCGTTTTGCATACACGTCAATGTGTGGTTTATATCACAATTGCTATGAATGAGTAGATTTCTGCTTTGTTAAACTGCCTGCTTTTTTATTTTTTTATTTTTTGAATAATTATCTGCTTCTATATACATATCTATTTTATGCCTAACACTTCACTGACCCCCCTGAATGTGCAATTAAGCCCATTATTTCAGTCTCCTTGCTTCCATATACATATTAACTGTATAATTTAGTAAATAGGCTCTGTAATGAATTGTTATATGGGCATGTAATTGAATTTGGAACTTTTTATATGCAGTTAATGGAATTACCTTTTGCTATAGGAGTCTGTGTCACTCAGGTGATTCTGAATCCTGTGTTTTAACATCACTAGATTGTACAAGGACAAGCTTTTCCAGACCGAGCCAGTCTAGTTCCCCTAAAATGCAAAAACACATCATATACCATACAGCTTAGGTAATATGAAATGCCAAATTAAATTTTGGAATCAGATACAAGTGTGCAGAAGATAGCGTTGTCTCTGAGGAACCTAATGTACATGAAAGAAGCAAGAAAAGTTTGGAAGTTTCTCAAAGATTTTTTTACAGGCACAATAATGAATATAAACACAAATATAGGCCTTTCGTTTTACTTTCAGTGGTTAGTCCATATAATTAATTTTTCTAAGTTGGAAGGAAAATAAAGTCGGTTCTGTTTTCCTACTACAGACAAGTCTGGCTGGTTCACTTTCACATCCCACAGTTCCAATTTCATGGGAATCTTGCCATTAACGCATTTTCTCCCCATCTATATTGTCCAGGCAACTCCAAATAGAAAAACCCATAAAAAGCATAAAAACTTACCTCTAAATGCATAAAGTTCTAAAGCATAAATCAGTAAGTTGAGAAAAGTGAGCTTTCAGTTTGGTTTTGGAGAAATACCCAGAATGCCGAGCAGCAAGAGTGGAACTGTAGGAGATAGAAATGACTTCACCTGAGCTGAGAACATATATTTCAGATCAAATAAGATTGTTTAAAGTGTTGTGTGCATGTGGGTTCCATACAACAGATATAGATCAGTGGTGTCAAACTCATTTTAATTCAGGGGCCACATTCAGTTTAATTTGATCTGAAGAGTGCCGAACCAGTAAAATAATAACATAATAATATATAAATAATGTCAACTCCAAACTTTTCTCTGTACATTTACATTATGAAAAGGTTTACATCTACAAACTATCCTTTCAAAAGATGTGAATAACATGGACAAACTGAAAAAAATAAGTGTAATTTTAACAATATTATGTGTCAGTTTATCATTTACACGTTTACATTATAACTTACAGATCACAGTGGATCTATAAATACACAAAACATTTAATAACAGACAGAAATTTGTTAAAATTGTACTTACTTCTCTTAAGACATTTCAGGTTATTCATATTTGTTCAGGTTATTCACATTTTTTGCAAAATTATACATTGTTTTAGTGTAAATACATGAAAATATTTACATTTACAAAGAGAAAAATTGGGAGTTGTCATTATTTATATGTTATTATGATAGTATTTTACTCATTTGACCCACTTGAGATTGAATTGGTCTGAATATGGAACCTGAACTAAAAGGATTGTTAATATCTTAGTGTAATTTTTGCATTTCACAAATTCATCCAAAGGGCTGGACTGGACCCTTTGGTGGGCCGAATTTGGCCCCCGGGCCACATGTTTGACACCTGTGATGTAGATGATAGAAAGGAGAACATGGAAAAAGAAAAATCTACATCTCAGGTATGACTAGAAGCAAAAGTGAGTTGTTTGAGGATGAGTAAAAAGCATCTAAACTGTGATGAAATGAGGTTATACAGCACACTGAAAGACCGCATGAGTTGAGTTGACTTAAAAAATTTGAGTAAACCGGTTGCCTTAAAAAATTTAAGTAATGAGTAATAAAAACTTGAGTGTATTATATTTAAATACTTGATTTGAATGGAATTGCTATTTTAAGTACAACACACTAAATGCCAAGTTAATTTAACTTGAAATTTGTTGTAGTGTCAATTGCCTTGTATAATCATCAGACTTAATATCAGTTCATTGGACTCAATTACAAGCTGATTTAAATTAAAATCTTTTGCAATATAACTTCCTTTATATAATTATTCAATTTATTAAAAATTACAGCATGGATGGAAGTCAGTTCAGTGTAATTTGTCAGTACAGATAGTGCTTTTTATTTGTCAAGGCCTGCAACTTTTCTTTGAACAAATATGATCATAGATGAACAGGAAAGCCATTGTTCAGCCTATGGCTCTGACTCATGGTGCAGCTCTACAAAAATACAAAAACAAACACAAAAAGGCCAATAAACTTTGCCATACACACATTAAGTCCAAATTAACACTAACGCCACAACCCTGCTGAACCCGTGCACAGAAGAAGAACACATTTTCAACAACATGCCCAATACCCACAATGCAATGAGGAGATAAAAAGGTGTGGTCATGACTAAAACTTAGTGATTTAAATCCATTCAGCTTAAACTTTTTCGTACTTTCGACTATGTCTGCAAATAAGTAGAATATACATAACATTTTATTGTAATGTAATAAAACTTAAATCATTTAAGTACATTGTAATTAAAGCATTTTAGTAAATACAAAATCTGGGCTTACAGTGCTGGTTTACATATATAATTTGATGCTGATACATATTTTGTAATTTTCTCTCTATTCGCCACCACAGTGGATGTTACATAATGCACTGGAGATATGACTGTAATGTGGACTTTCAGCTATTTATAAGCGTTTAACCCGTAAAGACCTAAACAGCCACTGGCAACGAAAATCATCTACTGACCTTAAATTGTTTAATAACTTCTGATCCACTAAACCTATTAATACATGTAAATAATTGGTGTAAAATGCAGTTTTTCATCTTTTCATGGTCATCAGATATGACCCACTTGGACGTTCAGAGGCTCCATAGTTACCGTGGAAACACATCGTCTTCTACAACATTGATTCACCAGTAAAACCCATGGAGTTGGATCAAAAACAATGGATGGAGACACTCGTTTTTATGTTCAGTTGATGATATCTTTGCTGAAAATATCACTTCAGTTTTCTCTATTTCTGATATAATAACCCTCAATTTTAATCTGAGCTTTTATGTACCTCTACATGATCAGTAAATTAAATACAGGAAAATACATGATTTTCTCTTAAAAAACACAAAATCCAGAGGAGAATATTTTAATGAATGGCAATAAATCACTTAAGGAAGGTTACAGATGGAGAAAAATTAATTTGGGAAGTGCCACAAAAGTAGCACTGGGTCTTTATGGGTTAAATGGGCAGGTTCTGCATGTAATGCAAGTGGACACGATGAGTTACACACAAAACCTGGAATGAGACAGATTCATGAAAAACCCACATGTCTGGATTTAAAAAAAAAACACTAGGATCATCATATTTAACAGTGTCTTTATTTATAGCGCTATATAAGACCATTTCAAGCCATGTTTTCCAGATCAAATGCACTGACACCTAGGTAGCTTTAATGTCCCAATTTTGGTCCTATTTTTGGCCCCACACTGGAAAAAATCAAAATCTTACCAAGTGTATTTTTCTCATTTCTTGTCAAAATATCTCATCACACTTAAAATAAGACATAATCACCTAAAGAGTAACTTTTCAGTGAGATATAAGAAGTTATTTTTAGACAATAGATCTTGAAAATCTTATTTCAAGAAATCTTACCAAGATAATTTTCACTTGTTCCATTGGCAGAATTTTTTTTTGCTTCAATTAAGCAAAAAAATCTGTCAATGGAACCAGGGAAAATTATCTTGTCGTTTAAGTGTGATGAGATATTTTGACTAGAAATGAGAAAAATACACTTGGTAAGATTTTGATATTTGCAGTACCGTTATTTGATCAAAAAGTCATTAATTTTGGGACGGCTCAGAGCAAGAGTATAATTTTTTTGCATTTATCTGAGGTCATCATTAGGTACATCCCGAGGTTGAAATATGTCTAAATTTCTTTTTTATTATGGGGGCCAAAAAAAAAAAAAAAAAAAATGAACCCAGTTTCATGGAAGCACCCATACGTCTTTGTGCTTATATTTATAGAAGAAAAAGCTAGGCAAGTGACGACTCATGATAATATTTGTGATGCATCATGGGTAAGTTAGCCTTAGACAAAGGACTGCACATCCATCTGCACTGGGTTGCACCACATACAGTAGAAGCGACGACTAGCAGACTGCTCGGTCTTGCTTTCTGACATACCCCATAAGCAATTTAATTCCTCTAGAGTTACTTCCAGCTACGGTCCTATCCACTTGAGAGGCTTGACATCATTAATCCATTAAACTTTAAATTCCAGAGGATTTTTTAGCTCTCCTGCTCCCAGATTAGCAGTTCAGTGCGTTTCTGTGTCAGTTCACTGGGTTGAAATTAATTTCTCGACTAATTTAGTAATTGCACGCCAAAGCTTTTTATCTGCGTGGTGGATAAGCTGCATCACAGTGACGGTGTACTCCAGGCAGGTTTGATGCTCAGAAAAAAAAAAAAAAGTGGCTGATTACTATTTTTATTTTTGGCACTATGCTACAGTCTGTTATACTTCATGCATGTGCAAATATCTGACTGACCCAATCAAAGCTGGCAAAAAAAAAAAGCACTTAGCCATTCAGTGTGTGTAATCCAAAGTGTGGCTGCTACACACTGGGCCCTGTCACCGTGAGAAAGCCTGCATCAGGATGTAGATACTGAAACATGATAATTTGCACAAGCTTTTAACCACTTTCTGAATGCCTGCTCTAACTGTGAGTACTGTATTATACAGGATGGCTTTTCTGGATAAGTGCTTGATTCACTGCCACAGCCTGCTTTTCCCATTATATATAAGCTTCTCTGACGCACTGGTGTAGAGGCTACTTCGTTCACGTGCTGTCATGTTTGAGAGTGTGTGTTTATGTGTGTGTGTGTGTGTGAGTGCAGTCAAAACACACTCTTATACTGTGGGTGGTGTTGGTTGTAATAACTGAGGGAAATGATGTAGCTGCATGTGTGATGATGACGATGAATGACTCTCAATCCTTCATTCTCTGTCTCTCTTAAACCTCATGACTCACTGTGTCTCCCTTGGCGCCCAATCCATTCTCCAGAGAGGACACACACACACACACACATACACAAACACACACAAATGACAGCTTTGTGTTGGCGTGGGACGGCTGGACACTGTCCTCGCTGATCACCGACTACGTCTGACATCTCTGCCTCACAGCTTGACTCCATTTCACAGGGGTCGGGGCGTCATCATGGGCGCATGTTACCCAAAAAAAAAAAAAAAAAAAAAAAAAAAAGACATGGTGCTTCCTCAGCTGTGGATTCACTCCTTTTGAAGCCTCCGAAAAACATGACATTCAAAAATGCACATCAGTCCTATTGTGACACTGACTAGAATTACACTAAATTACCAGTTTGTAGTGAGGTGTAATAACAGCATTGCTAGTCATTGTTCCCATGATGCCGGCTGTGCTGCTTCGCTCGTTTGAGACCCATCTGCCGGCGGAGATGTGCCGCTCTGTCTTACAAGACGTACGTGAACATGAGGTAAACCCTGTTATCAATACTCGCACATTCGCACACTCACACACACATAAACACACACAGTTTCCCCAAGGTGTGAGAGTCGTGATAATGGTATGTCTTGCAAACCCAGTCATCACGTGTCACTTTTGACAGTCACTGCACGCCTCATCTGCTAGTATACACAGGCATACATGCACCCACACTCACAAATATATGATTGTTGTCACAGAAGTCTGAAAAACTGAAAGGAGAAGGCTGACAGGTTGTGATGAAAAGTGGTGTTGCGTTCTCATGCAATCCTCAAAACTCACAGGCATGTATTATAGCCACACTGAGAACTGATTGTCAAATGTTTTTATTATTATTTATATTATTATGTCCCCTCTCTTCTCTCTGATATATTTAGTAGGGGTGTAAGAATAGATCTGTTCTGGAATATATCGAGATATTTAATTTCACGATACTGTATCGATATTAAATAGTACTGTATCAATATTTTTAGGTATTTATTCAAATGCAGACATGGCAGAGGTTCATTTTTGTTTTTTGTTTTTGTTTTTTGTTTATATTTTATTACCTCCGCCAAGTGCAACAGCAGAGGAAACGTTTTCATTGGGGTTTGTCTGTCTGTTAGCAAGATAACTCAAAAAGTTATAGACAGATTTTCATGAAATTTTCAGGAAATGTTGATATTGGCACAAGGACCAAATGATTAAATTTTGGTGGTGATGGGGCGGGGGGGGTGGGGGGTGGGGGGGGTGATCTGCCTTGGCAGAGGTCTGCGCTCTCCAAGTGCTTTTCTAGTTTATTATTGTTTAACACTATTTTATTAAATAATGTTTTTTTGAAGCATCCTAAAATCGCTTTTTACTGTCTGAGAGGCAGATGTTACTTCCTTTGTTGGGATTACACAAAAATAATGTTCTGATGTGAGTTATGAACTAATAGAATATGAACATTTGAACAGGATCTTAAACTGTAATGTCTGTAAAACATAATTTAAGTTTTAACACAGGAAAATTTTGTGATATAGCATCAGATCCTGTTGTGATCCAGTAAAAATATGTTCAATATTTGTGCATATTTCTGGTGTAAGTCAATTCTTTAAGGAAATAATCATTAAAAAAAAGAAACAAACGAAAAATTGCCTTTTTAACAGTATCATGATATATAAGTATGATATATATAAGTATCGTGATCCTAGGATTGTGATTTGCATCGTATTGTCACAATACACAGAGTTAATATTTCATGCACATTTCTTAAGCAGAAACAGATACAATGTGATCATCTGTTGATAATTCTCACGGTATGATCTCATGTCTTAGGGCGGTTTTCCAAGCTGGCATTTGTGGAGCCAGTGCCTGGCGTTGTGCAGTTGGTTAGAACGGTGCATTCGCTGCCATCATCCCTAATCCTGTGACTGCAGCTGTACACACAATGGGTAATCCCATCATAACTCAATTGTGTGTGGAAATAAAGACACACATTGGCTATGAAGAGAGGAGTTATTTGTTAGAGCTCAAAGGGGACGGGTCTGTTGTGTTCAGTGTAGGGTGAACAGTATTAAATACTCACCTGCCAATACATCCAACCATGCTCCTGCTTTTACCAAAAGAAGAATACTGTTCTCATCTTCATGTAAAGGACTGCATAACACAGACAGGGATAATAAAATAAAAAGAACTTTATTTATATTTCACAACAAATGCTTAAAAAGTGCTTTAGCAGACAAAGCAAGGACAGGAAACTCAATGGAAATGAAACAACATAAAGTACGCAACAATAAGGAAAAACAAAAGCAAGACAGATGTGGTAAAGTTTAAAAGCAGAGGATAAAAAGATGGGTTAGAGGAGACACTGAAGACAAATAGATGTGACAAAAAGACATGTCACATCAGAGAATAAAAGCAACACAAACAAAAGGAATAAAAACAGCAGCAGAAAAAGAAAAGAAATAAATAATGATAAAAAGACAGAATCATAAAGTAAATGCAAAAAAACAAAAAGATAAGAGTAAAAGTATGGCATCACATAAAACAAGCCTGCAAAAATGTGTTTTAAAAAGGTTCAGTATGTTTTATCTGAAGAGGACTGATGGCAAAGCTGCACTGACCTTTCGATTTGAAACTCGACTCCAGAACAGCCAGAAGGATCGACCCAAGGACCTGAGGTCATGACCTGGCTCATAAGGGATTAAACATTTCTTTTATATCATAGGGCCTGAGCGATGCATTCTCAAACAGTGATCAGATAAAATTTGAAAAAAAATTCTAAAATGAACAAGGAGTCGAAGCAAGGAAGCGCTGACTGATGTAATATCAGCTGTTAGAACCACTGAGGAGCCTGGGTGCTGAATTCTGAAGATGAGTAATTTCTGATTAACATGATTCTGGTGTCCCTGAATGCACCACAGACAGATTTAGCAACAGATCTGTTCTCTCCTTTGAGATGGGTAGATGTTTCTCCACTGGTAATTGATTGTAAAAGCCACAAATTAAGTGGTTTAAAGCAGTGTTTTTCAACCTTGGGGTCGGGACCCTACATGGGGTCGCCTGGAATTCAAATGGGGTCGGCTGACATTTCTACTAATTGATAAAAAAATAAAAAAAATAAATAAAAATAAAAACTTACTAATAAAAAATGAGTTCAGAGAGACAATCCCAATCCATAAAAGACATGACAAACTGTGAAGCTGAAACTGAAGCACTGTGGTTCTGTTTATCTTTCAAATGTTCGTTGTGGTCGGTTTCAGATGCTGCAGCTCTTTCATAATTCATAGTTTGAGTTCTTGTTTGTTCAGTATTAATTGTCAGCCTTGTAAATTCAAGCTGGACTGACTGTACATATCCTGACCAAGGAAAATCAAATTCTCCCTTTGTGCAGTAATCTACACCTGGATTTACTGCCTCTGTCCATTATAATATATATTGTATAGACTAAATGTCATCTAAAATGAACGTTTATTTGCAACTTAGTATAGCAAACTATTACATGATCAAAAACAAATTAATTTTAGTAAATTAAAAAAAAAAGTGTCTCTGTTTTGAATGTCTGGGGTCGCCAGAAATTTGTGATGTTAAAATGGGGTCACGAGGCAAAAAAGGTTTAAAGGAACATTTAACTGATTACAGAGGCATTGTGTATAATATAACTGTTTCTATATCGTTAGCCAATATTAACGTATTTTTGGTTCTGTTTTGTTTTACAATGGATTAACCATATGAGAGCCATTATAATTCAGTTAAATCCATCTTCAAAATACAGGTTCTCTTTTACGTTTTTATAATTTACTCTTGTCATTTCATGGTATTGCTCAGATACTTTCACTGTGTCTCAAACAAAGTACTTCTGTTAATACTCTTACATGCAGTACAGCGTGCACATTTTGACAAATTAGTGTTGTCTCAATTCAAACCAGCCATTTAGCATTTACTGGAACTGGCAATGATGATGTAATGTTCTTTTTTGCCACTTTTTATGGTTATTCTGTGGAGCATAACCACCTCCCAGAGTATTAAACTTACCTTTGAGTTCATTATCTGTCACATTATTCACTGACTTGCAAGTTTCTTAATGACTGTGAATTTGCACAGAGCTATGTTTGTGGCTGCCGCTGTGACCGAAGCCTCCTCCACCATCATCTCTGGTCCTTCCCTTACACTATTGAAGTCTTTTTTTTTTTTTCTTTCACCCTAAAGTCATCGACCATTACCATATGGAATTTTTTTCTTGAGGTATATCTAAGACCCAGTGTTACTTTTGTGGCAGTTCCTACATGACTTTTTCCTCTATATTGAACCTTTCTTCAATTATTTATCACTACTTGTTATAATATCATCCTCTGTACTTCACTAAAATTTCACTTTAACCCATAAGGACCCAGTGTGACATTTGTGGCAGTGCCCAAATGAATTTTTTTTTTATATTGAACCATCCTTAAGTGATTTGTCACCATTTATTGTCTTTATCTTGTGTATTTTGTACTTTTTTTAAGTGAAAATCTGGTATTTAACGAATAGGATTTACTGATCATGTAGATGTTCATAAAAATCTCAGATTAAAGTTGATGGTTATTATATCAAAAGCAGAGAAAACTGAAGAAATAGTGACTTTTCTCAACAAAATACATCAATAGCCGATCTTAAACCAAGTGTGTCCATCCACTGTCATTGAACAAACTTCATGGGTCTTACTGGTGAATCAATGTTGTAGAAGATGATGGTGTTTCCACGTTCACAACGGAGCGTCGGAACGTCCAAGTATCATATCTGATGACCATGAAAAGATGAATAACTGCTTTTTACACCAATTATTTACATGTATTGATAGGATGAATGGATCAACAGGTATTAATCATTTTACATCAGCAGATGAATTTGGTTTCCAGTGTCTGTTTGGGTCTTGACGGGCTAAGCATTTATCATCCTAACATATAAAAATAGGATCAAGGGTCTTGTAGTCCAATGGCATATTTAAAGACATTAACCTCGTAAGACCCAGGAAATGTCAACAAAGTACCAGCTTTTTTGTTTTTTATTAAATAAGTGCCTACATTGGAAACATCATGATGCAACAGTTTTTTCAGATGCAGTTTTGAAAATTTTTATGGAATGTCCTTTGTGGTGGACAGTTTTCTTTTCTTCTTTTTTTTGTATAAAGTTGTGAAACTCTTGTCCACAAATGTGGACAGTGGGTCTCAGGAGGGTAATTGACATTTGTTTGACCTTTCAAGGTCAGTCAAGGTCAAAGGTCATGGCACCAAATGAAAGCCCATATGTGACTTCCTATCTATTACCAATAGTAATTATATCAATATCTTCAACTGTTTAGAAGTTATAGCACTTTGAAATGTGTTCTATTATAAACCAATGGGGATTTTTAAAATTTCAAAAATTCATAAAAAATTCAAAGAACAAATATTTTTCAATTCTTTGGACAAACTTGGTGGACCTTACCCAGAAGATGTTCCAAAAGAAATATCAAGTCATTCTGACAGACGGTTTCGGAGAAGAAAGTTCTTTTGTTTTTTTTCAACCTTTGTTTATTTAGAGTTTTGCAGAATTTGGGCAATACAAAAACTGTATCATATGTGATAATGAATTGTTGCATAATTCCCTTTTTTTTTTTTTTTTACAAGTATAAAAAACAAAACAAACAAACCTAAGAACAATTACACCAACCTTCTCCATTTACTAAGAAAAAAAAAAAAAAACAGGCTCGAAAGGTTCACATTTGGAATATTGATGTGTTACGTGTTACCCAAGGTAAATTACCAGATAGAAAAACAAGGAAGAGGACCAGGTGGTAAAATTACCATAAAGGTCAATCTGGAACAAAGGGGAAATCAGTTTTTCTGACTAGATTAAACAGAGGATTCCAGATTTGTGAGAATTTATCAGCAGAGGCATAAAGTGTCATTCTAATTTTTTCCAATTTGAGGAAATACAGGACGTCTCTGAGCCAGTGTATAAAGGAAGGGGGGGTGTGGTGAATTCCATTTCAGGACAATTACCCTTATCGCAAGAATGGTCATAAATGCAAGAGAATTGGGTTGGGTTTCTGTAAATTGGCTTAGAGTTTGGTTTTGACCAACTCTATATATAAAGTGTCATGAGGTAGCTTTTTTTGTTGTGATCTGGCGCTATATAAATAAAATTTGATTGATTGAGTGATTTGATTGGGTTTCCCCTGTAAGTCACTTTGGAAAAAAGCGTCTGCCAAATGCATAAAGATAAACAGAATTAATCTGGGAAATGGAAAGGGAAGGTGAGAAGAAAATTCTTGAAAAGTTGTTTACAGGAGACTCTGACCAGAAAATGACTGTAAAGAGACATACCCGCTATAAATGACTGGATTGATGTAGTGTAAAATATATATGTCATGGAGAGAATCACATTTAATTTAAGATGTAAAACTGATATTTTTTACAGAAAATTGGTCAAAGTGGCTCGCTTATATTGTAACTGTGAGACCGGACTTTGTATAAACTCAAAGGACCCTCAAACTTTACTGTAAAGGAAAAATAAATAAATAAATAAATAAATAAATAAATATATATATATATGAGTATACTGATGCATGTGTGTGATGTATGTATATGTGGACTAAATGCTGCTCTAAGGCTGAACTCCTCCCCCTGTTTGTTTGTTTTGTATTGTTTTGTTAATGTAAGTATTTGTTTTATGGTTTTCTCAAAAACAAAATAAAAAGTAAATTAAAAAAAAAAAAGAAAGAAAAGAAAAGTTGTTTACGGACAACAGATGGACGGACGACAACTGATACCAATAGTCCATCGAACCTTCGGGCTGTTGGACTAAAAATACCAAATACCATCAGCAGTAGAGCCACTTTATACCTTCTGTAAGAAGTCTACATTTTTGGATACAAAACTCTCTTAACTAATTTATTCAGTCAGGTTTTATTTAGCTCTGACGCTAATTGCAAACAAAGACGGACCAGTCGTCCCATTGGGATAGTCCCACTTTTCCCCTGTTACGACATCCCTGAACACAGATCAATGTGCATGGTGTAATAAACGAACAACACACTTCACATGGCAAACACCGCCTTTCTTCAGGGTGTAGGAGCTTTTTATGCAGTGCATGCTTTTTGCAGAATTTATTACTCGAGAGACAGACAAAAGTGAATGAGAATATTTTCGCCAGCAGGTTGCAAGGCTAGGAAGAGGTCCAGACTTCCACACTGTCAGCTAGTAATTGCAATCCTATAGCTGACAATTCCACAGACGGGTTTTCTGTTTACAGAGGGAAACCATATGCTGCTTGGAAGCTCTTTACAACCACAGGCTGTCTACACTGATGCCTGTTTGTGGTTTACGGAGCCACTGACCATGCTTGTATGTGTCAGCCCGCCGTGGCCTCTATTTCTACTCCTGCTTCACTGCATTGTGCACTGGCTCAGATAATAAACAGTCCGACCCAAGGGGGACAATTAGCCTCTTAATGTGTCTGATCTGATAGACATTTGCTGTGGTGAGCGGTGAGTCTCATGAAGGAATGAGTGCTGACACGTTAAGGCCATGCAGACGACTAAACCTAGAATCGTGTAGTGATGTATTCTGTAACTCAGAACTACGGTTTCATACAATACTAGTGATTAGGGATGTCCAATATTGGCTTTTTTGCCAAAACCGATATGCCGATATTGTCCAACGCTTAATTTCTGATTCCGATATCTACCGATACCGCTGCTGATATATGTGGGATATTAAACTAATTTTAGGTAACATCACATATCTCCTGTCATGGAATTAACACGTCATGCCTAATTTTACGGTGATGCCCCATTGGACGCATTCTCAAATGCAACAAGGCTTTCAAAATGTAAACACTGTCTGTGCAAAGAATACATACTTCAACTTCATTTGTGGAAAAAATGCCATATTTATTTATTTTCTCTTCCACCCTCCGTGAGTCTATTACAGTGTGGCAACTCTACTGTACAATTTTGAAAACTGTACATTTCTTTCAGCTACAAACAATGCTTCATTTACACGTCGGTAAATGCCGGCGAAATCAAGGCATTATTTTATCGGTTTTAATGATAGGCAAAAAAAACGGTAACGATATTCACCGATATTACATTTTTATGCCAATATCGGGCCGATAATATCAGTGGGCCAATATTATCGGACATCCCTACTAGTGATGTGACATTCATGAACAAATTGAATCTTTTGAACGATTCTTTGAAATGAATGATGGGGACCAAGTCTTTGTAAAGAGCCGTTTTTTGTTTTGTTTTTTTAAGGAGGAAGTGTCTGATTGCCTGTCAATTTAGCGTCACTGGGGAGGCATTGGGCAGGAGGAGAATGTTTGAATAGAAAAAAAAGAGTGCTTGTTCTGAGAATTGCACTATAGTTCAGGTATTTAAGTAACTGCAGTAATTAATCACTGTTGTGTTTTGTGCATTTTTTTCCGTATGTTTACACACATTTATTGTTCTTGTTTTGAGGAGAATAAAATATTATTTCATAAGAAAATGTTTTATTTTCTTCTTCATTTTTAGGCTACAGACTAGTCCACATAATATACCGTGATGTTTTTTGTCAAATTCCAGCATTTTCCTAATGTCACCTCTCATGTCATGTATTTAGCTCACACATTTGAACTAACTATTCTTTTTTACGGTAAGATAATATTTACTGCCACGCCAATTAAACACCTGTAAAATGTAATGTCAATCATCACATGTAGCCTATTTAGTCATTAAAACACTGGTGTTTCAAAATAATGCAAAAAACATAAAAGAGCCAGTCTTTTGAATGGCTCTTTTCAGTGAACGCCTCCCTTCAAAGAGCCAAAAGTCCCATCACTAGAATCATGACATAGAAAGACTCAAACCTAAAACCTCAAGATCCTCTGTCTGACAGCATCTCTTGGCGGTACATGAAACATGAACCTCTCTATGCATTTGGGATTTGCTGTCTGAAAAATCTCAGCCAGTGCACCCCTAGATTCCTGCTGTGTTTAACACTCGAAGTCGCTGTCAATTGCCTCAAGGAGTTGAACCCAATACCTTGAACAGCCTTTGTCTGCAAACCTCTTGACACCCCAATCAGGCAAAGAAGCAGGGCAGGCTCTTGGAATTTTAATGGAAAAGAGAATATTGAATTTGTAGAATTTGAAAATGTGCCTCTCAAACAAAATGCTCCCAAACCTCTTTGATATGGAAAGCTAGTACTCCTCCCTCCTTCCTTCATGAATTAAATTATTTTTCCTGTCTGTACAGTTGAGTAGCCTAGGGCACTATGACCCTCATTACATGAGTTGTACATATGAGAGAAAAGCCTCCTCGTCTTCTTTATTTGCCCTTCATTTTTTTCTATTTATTTTCTCCCTGGCCTTTGCTGCACAATGACTCCCCCCGCTGAGCACTGACAGGGTGGTTTTCAGCGTTGACAGTGTGTTAAATAGGTTGTGAGGAGGTCTGGAGGTTATATAAGATTAACAATTGAGTGTAGTTAATTACAGTATAGTTCCTGATCTACAACGACCTATATTGGACTTAAACCCCTGCAGCAATAAAATAAGCGAGAATTGCCCTGTTTCAAGTCAACACACCAGCCAAATTTCTTTATGAAGACTGAGATAGAGCATCTTGTTTGTAGTTTGACATTAAAAGCTTTCCGTTTTTGAAAGCCTCGGGAAGCTTTTGGATTCATTCTTCTGTTCCGAGAATGTAGGTTAGTCATAGTTTGTAGTATAAACATACAATCCAGCATCACACTGCGCATCCAGAGAGTATATTTAGATTTATTTAGAGGTTTTTGGCAAAGAGGTGCTGATTCAGATTCAGACAGGCACTGAAATGATAATCTGAGGATGTACTTCAACTGACTAGTCTGAGGATTCATTCTGTCCCCTGTGCCATCTGTTGGATTTTAAAACCAAGGGCAGGGGCATGAAAAGTTCACCTCTATTAGTCACCTCTGTGGCAACTTTGTTTACAGTCTGGGAATGGTGATGCAAAGCAAAACAACCCTGCAGCAGCATACGCACATGCAAGAACTTCAAAATACAGTAGCTACAGGCAGGTATGTGTAGTAGATCCTCTCACAGGGATGGAAGAAGTATTGACGCACCAGCCAATTCACAAAAATAACAGGTTGCTACTATACGTTTCTTCAAACCACAAAAACGTAAAATCTCAAAATATCTGAAATGAAAATGTAATATCTAAATTTGCGTGTATATCATTTGCGTGTATATCATTGTGTTCCAACTGATCAGGGCACTTTTGGGGAATGAGAATAATGCTTAATATGAGCCAAGTCTTTTGAAAACAAGTGGTGCCACCCACAACAAACCCCGCCCCTTGCACAGATTGTAGCTTATTTTGGCATCGATCCATTTGATGTCATCATGTCTATGCATGTGGTGATGTCAGCATGTCAATTGCCTCTATATATGTGGCAAGTTATATTATATGGTAATACAAATGTTAACATTAGCTGTTATCAATAAATATCACAATAAATGTCAAATCAATCTTATTTTTAATTTATACGGATGATTTTTCTTCTTCAGTAAGAGTTGAGGAAATCAGACTTATTTTGTTTTATTAAAAATTATTATTCATGGTCAGAATCTTCATATTTATACATTTCAGAAATTTAGAGGTAGAACATTTAAAACAATTACAGTCATTAAAAAAGATTCAAAATGAAATAAATAAAGTAAATACAAGTGGTGCCAGGTACAACAAACCCCGCCCCTTGCACGGATTATAGCTTATTTTGGCATCAGTCCAGCTGATGTCATCATGTCTATGTGTGTGTTGATGTCAGCATATCAATTGCCTCTATATATGTGGCAAGTCTGAAGTAAATTGAAACAAATTGATGTTTTTTATAGACATTTGAAATTTTGCCCATTATAAGTAAATGGGAGAAACAAAAGATTTAGAAAATTCATAAAAAATTTGAACTTTGACCTACTTTTCCCAAAATGTAATCACATCTATTCTGGGTCACTGGCAATCTGTAAACCTAACTTGGTATGAATTCAACCGATAGTTTTGATGTTACAGACGTTTGAAATTTTGCCCATTATAAGTAAATGGGAAAAAAAGGATTTTAAAAATTCAATAAAAATGCGAACTTTGACCTACTTTTCCCAAAATGTAATGAGCTCTATCAGGGATCACTGGCAATCTATAAACCAAATTTGGCATGAATTCAACCAATAATTTTGCTGCCAGAGTGTTAAGAAACAAACAAACCAAACCAAAAACAATACCCCTTGCCTCCCCTTTGGGGGCGGGGTAATAACACCTTTAATAAACATTTTATGGTTAGTGTGGTGGGTTTGTTTTTTAGGGTTTATTTATTTGTGCCAGAGTTTTGTTTAATACAGAATAAAATGTGTTAACATGCTCACAGTGTATGTTTTGAATCATAAAACCAACAACAATCTTTTTCTAATCCTATATTAAAGGAAATTTAATACCCAAAGCTAAATACCTCTAGGAGCCTTGATCCATACTCTGATCTGTGATAGCAAATTACATTACAATGATTTATTATTTATTATTCATATTTGCAGAAATGTACAAAAGATACATTCTATTCTTAGTATGTGGGATGCTGTTTACATTATGGTTAAAGAAAGAGTGCAACATAATTGTCTATGACTATCCTGATCACCTTTCTGTTTATATCTGTAAATTATATTCATTTTCATATACATATATTTGTTTGTAGTAGTGGTTTTTGTATTTTGCATTCAGGTTGGGTTGGTATGGGGGTCGTCATTGGTTCTGGTGGTGGTGGTGGTGGGGGGGTTATACTTTGTGTGTCACAAAATCTTGTATCATAAAATTTGAATTTCTTTTTTTTTGTATTGTATTTTTGGAGATGCACAATGAAAATAAATAAAAAAAACTGACTAAAAAAAAAAAAAGATGCATGTTATTATGGTGACTGGGTTGGATGCACAGCTAATGTCTTTCAGTAGAACCTGCTATCTCAAACTACTGTCCCTTTCTTTATGCTTATATCCTTTGTGTAGAGAGCCACAGTTTACTGTTTTCATATGTGAAACACATGGAACAGTAATCAGTGGAACCTTATCGCTTATGTTTTAGCCTCTTGTCTGTTAATAGTCTGTGCAGGACCTGGTCTCTAGTCATTGCTTAATCTTTTACTCCCTTATGAGCCTGTGAGCTTCCTCCGAAAAAAAACAAAAAAACATTATTGTCTTCACTTAATTGAGGCTAAAAATTAAAGATGCCTGGTGCTCGTGCCATCAGGGCCCCTGTGGGCTCCTCCTGAGGAGCTCAGGCTGCCAGACTCACTATCATACTCTGCTTACATTCTCCTTTTTGTTAAAGCGGCTATACTTTAACATTATCATTAGAGTGTTTAGAATAAAAAGCTATGAAGTCATAATCAAGGTAGATTGGAGAGCTACGCACTGTGTACATCCACACTGATCGTCCAGGGGATTTATGTGACCACTAGAGGGAGTAGTGAGTCACAGCCCATGATGAGGAAAACTAACACCACAATGTCTTAGACCAAAGTGACAGAAAGGGACCAGATGGGATGATAATCACTGAGAAACAACTTTTACAGTCGAAGATGGTGACATAGTGATAAACGCTGAAACACAGCTGTTGTTTTCTCCACTGGACACAGCTGTAAATGAAAAGAATGCAGTTTAACTCTATAATGCCAAATGTATCATATTTGATACATAAGTTCTGAAGCCCTCTATATGATCAGTGTGATATTGTTTTTCTTGAAAAACCTGATGTATACAATTAGATACATACAATACACAGATAATCCACCAGGGGGAGGAATTCATTCACCAGAGGCCTTTCCAGTGACACGACAAGACTGTCATTAATGAGGAAGGAGGCAGAACTTGAGAAAATTTGTTAGACATGTTTGTGTTATACAGGGTGGGGAAGCAAAATTTACAATGAACATTTAGTTGTTTTTTCTCAGCAGGCACTACGTCAGTTGTTTTGAAACCAAACATATATTGATGTCATAATCATACCTAACACTATTATCCATACCTTTTCAGAAACTTTTGCCCATATGAGTAATCAGGAAAGCAAACGTCAAAGAACGTGTGACTTGCTGAATGCACTCGTCACACCAAAGGAGATTTCAAAAATAGTTGGAGTGTCCATAAAGACTGTTTATAATGTAAAGAACAGAATGACTATGAGCAAAACTATTACGAGAAAGTCTGGAAGATACTATTAAAGAAGAATGGGAGAAGTTGTCACCCGAATATTTGAGGAACACTTGCGCAAGTTTCAGGAAGCGTGTGAAGGCAGTTACTGAGAAAGAAGGAGGACACATAGAATAAAAACATTTTCTATTATGTAAATTTTCTTGTGGCAAATAAATTCTCATGACTTTCAATAAACTAATTGGTCATACACTGTCTTTCAATCCCTGCCTCAAAATATTGTAAATTTTGCTTCCCCACCCTGTATTATGTTTTTGTTTGTTCAAAAATAGTAATATTTGAGCATTGAGACCCAATGTAAAAAATATGATACAAAATTGAAACTCATACATGGAAATTGATAACTGAAAAAAAATAAAATAAACTGGAGTTGTTAAGAAGGACCAATAAAGGCTCCAGTTGCAAAGAATTGGGATTTTCTGTCAGTGATCTAATGGTTCAGGGTTTACAGGGTTAATGCTGAAATGGCAGAGTTTCTTCTACATGGTTGACATTGATTATGAGCCTTATGAAGGTATAAAGTTATTATGTGATGTTATTATCTTTGTGAAGTTGTTGTTTGTTGATCCACGGTTCAGACTAAACTGTGACCTTTTTTACTCAGTTTCAATCAGATCTTTAGTGCAGCTACTGACAACACAAACTGTAAAGAAAATGGAGGTGATTTGTGGTTTTACTGTGGCTGTTTTCTGTCTAAAAACAGAGCTAAGCTAACAGAGCTATAACGTAAATTATCAGCTGATGCTCCACAGGAAGACTGTGGAAATAAGCAGCTACAAGTTTTAGTTTCATTTCTTGATATTTTTAATACAGATGTATGTTAAAAAAAAAACAAAAAAACGAGCTTTATACTTTATTCAGTGACAAATCCAGTCTGTGGATACATAGTGTTGATTCACTGGTGGTTTTGGTAATCATACATGTGTTCTGATACGTGACTTCCCTTTGCTGTTGAGGGTTTGGATCATCAATACTACATGGCACCCCTTTAACTCTTTAAAACCTGACGCGTCACGGCTGCCACACCCTGCTCATATGCAGTTTGGATGGCTATAACTCTTTCACTGTTTCTGTAATTGGATTGAAATTGAAACCTGAGATGTTGCGGTTTATAGGCCTTATTGGGTCATTACGGTAATTTTACTCATGCTTGTACTAGAAGCTGGAGAAGAAGCCGTTTTAGCAGTATTATAACATGCAGTAAATTGAGAATGATCGCTATATTTTGAATGATCTGGTAAAAAAAAAAAAAAAAAAGTGTTCTGGACTCACTCAAGGCATATTTTCTAACCTTTTTATCGTCAAAATAAGAAAAAAGTCCAAGTGGACCATTTTAAGCTTAGGGTTAAAGAGTTAAACTACTTTTACATGTTTTAATTTTTATCATTTTCATTAAAATTCTTGCCTCTTCTGCACGTATACATGTTGTTGTTGTTGTTGTTGCAAGGTGTCTCTCAATCAAAAGATCAACAAAATAGTAGATGATGCTGTGAAGTAGTACAGGATCATAGCAGCTGTTATTTTCCCCACTGAGTGAAAATGTATCTGATGTGACTCAGGCAGAAATCATGTAGATGAGGTAATATATTAAAGTTTTATTCACAGTTTTTATTCACATTATGTCATTTCATTCTGATGAAATTGCCACAAGGAACATTAAGTGTTTGGGGTTCAGTAAGCAATTTTTTTTTTTTTTTTTTTTGTGTCATTGGGCAAAAATTATATAATAAATTTCAGCATATTATAATTTGGGAGGGCAAACTGCAGCTTTTCCTGGAGGAGAAACAACATAGCAACTTTTTTTTGGTATTACTGTTGTTACTTTTTGATAGCAACATGAAGCACTGCTACTCATTTATAATCTGTCTAATTCTGAGAAAAGGGTGATCTGCAGGAAGAATATACGTGTTTAATTACTCATTACTTTTTACTATTTCAGCTTTAACCTCAACATTTGCAGTTGACAAATAATGGGATGAAATGCATCATTACTAGAGGTAATTTACTCGTGGTATTTGTGTTTAAGTCAACAAAATATATAACAAAGAATCATTATTTTAAATATTTTGAAAAAGGCTTATGTTTTTTTTAGTCAAATCAGTACGATGCAAATTTTAACATGCATTGCTCTTTTTAATATGCGCTCCACCCACACAGTCATAAGTGTTAAAGCTTCGGTAAGCAATAATTTTTGGTGTCACTGGGCAAAAAATTACATAATAAGTCAGTTGGTCTGAGGGCAAACTGCAGCTTCTCCTTTAGGAGGCTCATCACAGAAATCTGGATTTATGTTGTTGGTGTTGCTTGTTACCTTTTTAACCCCGTCATGCATGGTGTTATTAATGTAAACTATAATATTTGCAATAATTACTCCAAAGTAGCTGCTCCAAAGTATAAAACAAAATTTACAGCAGGGATTGTTTGATTAATTCATATTTTTTCTACATTATTAGGTAGCTGGTAATATCACTTATGAGTATTATCTACAACAGGTACATTCTGGATGAAGTTTTCTTAAATAAATCATGTTATCTTTATGGAGAGTGCCTTCTGGACTCTGCTAAAAATATGTTTACCATTAAAATTATGTTTTAGCAAAAAGTTGACTGTAATATACCGTATATACTGTGTCTCATTCAACATAATCCATTTGAAAACATTATTTTTTGGAGTAACGATCAAATTTATAATAGTTCATGCATGAAAGAGTTAATTACAGAATGAAATGCTATTACACACCTATTCAGTGTGTGTGTGTGTGTGTGTGTGTGTGTGTGTGTGTGTGTGGGGGGGGGGGGGTTAATTACTGTTTGTTTGTTTGTTTTCAGATTTCATCAACTTTAGTAAAAAGTATATGATGTGATCAACATATAACATGATAAAATGGACCAATATAAGAGTAAATGTATTTCTTGACATCAAATTAACAAAATATACAACAAACAAAAAGTTAAGGATATTTTAAATTTTTGGGTTATTTTTTTCAGTTGGGATTCTTGCACAGCGCTTTTTTTTTTTTTTTTTGTATGTGAATTGAATTGAAACACATTTTTTTTAATGACCAGACATAGTTTTATTTACAAATGGCAAAAATGACCAAAAAAATGACCAAAAAAAAGAAATAACCTTAACTTTTGGTTTGTAGTGTGTATAACAAACTAATCATTTTTACATATATTAATGCAGAAATGTTTTTGTTTTTTGTTTTTTTTAGTCAAATTAGTACGATATAAATATTAGCGTACATTCCTCTTTTTTATATATGATGCACACATGCTTAAGTATCTGTATGCACAAGATATATGCCAATTAATTTAATATTAGTTAAAGGAGACTCAAGCGGTTTTATGATTAGGATGAGGTGAGCAGAAGGCTGTAATGTATTTTAGTTCTGCTCTAACAGCATGTGGAAAATCTTGCTCTATACTTTTTTTTTCCCTTTAGATCGCGGTAATGAGGGTTATCTATTATTTCTTCACTCTTAAGTTTGACAACTTCTACTTCATAAAATTCACAATGGCCGGTCCAAAAAGTTAAGGATATTTCTGTTTTGTTTTTTTTTGCAGTTTTTATTTTGCAATTTTTTTTTTTGTTATATTTGCCATTTGTAAATAAAACTATGTCTGGTCATTAAAAAACATGTTTCAATTCACACACAAAAAAAGTAAAAAGCGCTGTGCAAGAATCCCAACTGAACAAAATAACCCCAAAAGTTTAAATATCTTTAACTTTTTGTTTGTAGTATATACAACAGACTAATCATTTTTACATATGTTAATGCAGAAATGTTTATATAAATATTAGCTTGCATCCCTCTTTTTTATATATGATGCACACATGCTTAAGTATCTGTATGCACAAGATATATGCCAATTAATTTAATATTAGTTAAAGGAGACTCAAGTAGTTTTATGATTAGGATGAGGTGAGCAGAAGGCTGTAATGTATTTTAGTTCTGCTCTAACAGCATGTGGAAAATCTTGCTCTATACCTTTTTTTTTTCCCTTTAGATCGCGGTAATGAGGGTTATCTATTATTTCTTCACTCTTAAGTTTGACAACTTCTGCTTCATAAAATTCACAATGGCCGGTCCAAAAAGTTAAGGATATTTCTGTTTTGTTTTTTGTTTTTTGCATTTTTTTTGTTATATCTGCCATTTGTAAATGAAACAATGTCTGGTCATTAAAAAAAATGTGTTTCAATTCAATTCACACAAAAAAAAGTAAAAAGCGCTGTGCAAGAATCCCAACTGAACAAAATAACCCAAAAATTTTAAATATCCTTAACTTTTTGTTTGTAGTATATACAACAGACTAATCAATTTCACATATGTTAATGCAGACATTTTTTTTTTTTTTTGTCAAATCAGTACAATAGAGATTAGCTTGCATCCCTCTTTTTTATATATGATGCACACATGCTTAAGTATTTGTATGCACAAGATATATGTCAATTAATTTAATGTTAGTTAAAGGAGACTCAAGCGGTTTTATGATTAGGATGAGGTGAGCAGAAGGCTGTAATGTATTTTAGTTCTGCTCTAACAGCTACAGTATGTCTGATGCTTCAGGTTGTGACACTCTGGAGTTACTGTCGGCGAGAGCATATGGCGGGCTCTTACTCTGGTTTGTGGACCCTTTAATTAGCCCAGCGGTCCAAATGAGGTTACCACAGTGAAGGAAAGAAATGTGAAATGAGAACGAGCATGAGAGGGAGAGAGGAATTGTTAGTGTGTTAGTGAGAATGGGGTGATGTGGAGTGGCAGATAGGGGTAGGGTATCCAAAGAGTAAAAAAAAATGTTATGTTATGTAATGCACTGCTCATTATGTAAGGGATCAATAGTGTAACTGTAAGAGGGCTCAAACCATACACACACACACACACACACACACCCCTCCTCCCGTGTCGTCCTATTTGTGTGCACACATGCTAATCATTGTTCTCCTCTGAAGTTCACGGCTAATTGTTTCTCAGGAGAGGTGCCGGCATCCTCCGCTGCTCCTGCTGTGGAAACAGAAATGGTGTTGCATGCTGTGTTGTCAGACATGGAAGGGACCAGGAAGGGCTGCACAGCTTTATTAGGCAGGTTTCCCTCTGTGCTTTTAACATTAAAGAGACCGGTCATTGTGAATTTTATAAAGCAGAAGTTGTCAAACTTAAGAGTGAGGAAATAATAGATAACCCTCATTACTGCGATCTGATGGGAAAAAAAGAAAGTACAGAGCAAGAGTTTCCACGTGCTGTTAGGAAACCCGACTGAGTATAGCAGTGAAGGGTAACACTTTATAATAAGCACACACTATAAAGCATGAGTTAAGCATTAATAAATACTGATTTCATCATTTATAAAGTATATTTCTGACATGAATGCTCATTAGTATATGGTTTATAAGCACAGTTATAAATGTTTTACTCATCATTAATAAGCACATTAGTTAAACATTAATAAATACTGAATTCATCATTTATAAAGTATATTTCTGACATGAATGCTCATTAATGTATGGTTTATAAGCACAGTTATAATGGTTTTACTCATCATTAATAAGCACATTAGTTAATCATTAATAAATACTGAATTCATCATTTATAAAGTATATTTCTGACATGAATACTCATTAATGTATGGTTTATAAGCACAGTTATAATGGTTTTACTCATCATTAATAAGCACATTAGTTAAACATTAATAAATACTGAATTCATCATTTATAAAGCATATTTCTGACATGAATACTCAGTATATGGTTTATAAGCACAGTTATAAATGTTTTACTCATCATTAATAAGCACATTAGTTAAACATTAATAAATACTGAATTCATAATTTATAAAGTATATTTCTGACATGAATGCTCATTAATGTATGGTTTATAAGCACAGTTATAATGGTTTTACTCATCATTAATAAGCACATTAGTTAAACATTAATAAATACTGAATTCATCATTTATAAAGTATATTTCTGACATGAATACTCATTAATGTATGGTTTATAAGCACAGTTATAATGGTTTTACTCATCATTAATAAGCACATTAGTTAAACATTAATAAATACTGAATTCATCATTTATAAAGTGTATTTCTGACATGAATACTCATTAATGTATGGTTTATAAGCACAGTTATAATGGTTTTACTCATTAATAAGCACATTAGTTAAACATTAATAAATACTGAATTCATCATTTATAAAGTATATTTCTGACATGAATACTCATTAATGTATGGTTTATAAGCACATTTATAATGGTTTTACTCATCATTAATAAGCACATTAGTTAAACATTAATAAATACTGAATTCATCATTTATAAAGCATATTTCTGACATGAATACTCATTAATGTATGGTTTATAAGCACAGTTATAATGGTTTTACTCATCATTAATAAGCACATTAGTTAAACATTAATAAATACTGAATTCATCATTTATAAAGCATATTTCTGACATGAATACTCAGTATATGGTTTATAAGCACAGTTATAAATATTTTACTCATCATTAATAAGCACATTAGTTAAACATTAATAAATACTGAATTCATCATTTATAAAGTATATTTCTGACATGAATACTCATTAATGTATGGTTTATAAGCAGTTATAATGGTTTTACTCATCATTAATAAGCACATTAGTTAAACATTAATAAATACTGAATTCATCATTTATAAAGTATATTTCTGACATGAATACTCATTAATGTATGGTTTATAAGCACAGTTATAATGGTTTTACTCATCATTAATAAGCACATTAGTTAAACATTAATAAATACTGAATTCATCATTTATAAAGCATATTTCTGACATGAATACTCATTAATGTATGGTTTATAAGCACAGTTATAATGGTTTTACTCATCATTAATAAGCACATTAGTTAAACATTAATAAATACTGAATTCATCATTTATAAAGCATATTTCTGACATGAATACTCAGTATATGGTTTGTAAGCACAGTTATAAATGTTTTACTCATCATTAATAAGCACATTAGTTGAGCATTAATAAATACTGAATTCATCATTTATAAAGCATATTTCTGACATGAATACTCAGTATATGGTTTATAAGCACAGTTATAAATGTTTTACTCATCATTAATAAGCACATTAGTTAAACATTAATAAATACTGAAT
Organism: Sphaeramia orbicularis; assembly: GCF_902148855.1. Lineage (NCBI taxonomy): Eukaryota > Metazoa > Chordata > Actinopteri > Kurtiformes > Apogonidae > Sphaeramia > Sphaeramia orbicularis. Next base: position 38,169,613 of record NC_043973.1, read on the forward strand.
TCATCATTTATAAAGCATATTTCTGACATGAATACTCAGTATATGGTTTATAAGCACAGTTATAAATATTTTACTCATCATTAATAAGCACATTAGTTAAACATTAATAAATACTGAATTCATCATTTATAAAGTATATTTCTGACATGAATACTCATTAATGTATGGTTTATAAGCAGTTATAATGGTTTTACTCATCATTAATAAGCACATTAGTTAAACATTAATAAATACTGAATTCATCATTTATAAAGTATATTTCTGACATGAATACTCATTAATGTATGGTTTATAAGCACAGTTATAATGGTTTTACTCATCATTAATAAGCACATTAGTTAAACATTAATAAATACTGAATTCATCATTTATAAAGCATATTTCTGACATGAATACTCATTAATGTATGGTTTATAAGCACAGTTATAATGGTTTTACTCATCATTAATAAGCACATTAGTTAAACATTAATAAATACTGAATTCATCATTTATAAAGCATATTTCTGACATGAATACTCAGTATATGGTTTGTAAGCACAGTTATAAATGTTTTACTCATCATTAATAAGCACATTAGTTGAGCATTAATAAATACTGAATTCATCATTTATAAAGCATATTTCTGACATGAATACTCAGTATATGGTTTATAAGCACAGTTATAAATGTTTTACTCATCATTAATAAGCACATTAGTTAAACATTAATAAATACTGAATTCATCATTTATAAAGCATATTTCTTGACAATAATACTCATTAGTATATGGTTTATAAGCACAGTTATAAATGTTTTACTCATCATTAATAAGCACATTAGTTTAGCATTAATAAATACTGTATTCATCATTTATAAAGTATATTTCTGACATGAATACTCATTAGTATATGGTTTATAAGCACAGTTATAAATGTTTTACTCATCATTAATAAGCTCATCTACAATATGCTTTATGATTATATTTTCATAAATTATAAATTATAGATTCAGCATTTAAACATTTAGTATTACATCACTTGCAAACCAGTTATGATGCGCATTTATGCTCGCACATACACTATTCAGACATGTACTAATGGTTAGTGAATATGTTAGTGGGTATTTAACACTAAATCACAAATTTATTTTCAAAAACATTTATAACTGTGCTTATAAACCATACACTAATGAGTATTCATGTCAGAAATATGCTTTATAAATGATGAATACAGTACTTATTAATGCTTAACTAATGTGCTTATTAATGAGTAAAACATTTATAACTGTGCTTATAAACCATACACTAATGAGTATTCATGTCAGAAATATGCTTTATAAATGATGAATGCAGTATTTGTTAATCCATAACTAACGTGCTTATTAATGATGAGTAAAAAACATTTATAACTGTGCTTATAAACCATACATTAATGAGTATTCATGTCAGAAATATGCTTTATAAATGATGAATACAGTACTTATTAATGCTTAACTAATGTGCTTATTAATGATGAGTAAAACCTTTATAAATGTGCTTATAAACCACATATTAATGAGTATTCATGTCAGAAATATGCTTTATAAATGATGAATACAGTACTTATTAATGCTTAACTAATGTGCTTAGTAATGATGAGTAAAAACATTTATAGCTGTGCTTATAAACCATACATTAATGAGTATTCATGTCAGAAATATGCTTTATAAATGATGAATACAATACTTATTAATGCTTAACTAATGTGCTTATTCATGATGAGTAAAACATTTATAACTGTGCTTACAAACCACATATTAATGAGTATTCATGTCAGAAATATGCTTTATAAATGATGAATTCAGTAATAGTTAATCCATAACTAACGTGCTTATTAATGTTGAGTAAAACATTTATAACTGTGCTTATAAACCATATATTAATGAGTATTCATGTCAGAAATATGTTTTGTAAATGATGAATTCAGTATTTGTTTATCCATAACTCACGTGCTTATTAATGATGAGTAAAAACATTTATAACTGTGCTTATAAACCATACATTAATGAGTATTCATGTCAGAAATATGCTTTATAAATGATGAACTCAGTATTTATTAATACTTAACTAATGCTTCATAGTGTGTACTTATTATAAAGTGTTACCAATAATAGATAACCCTCATTAGAAGGGGTAAAAAAAAAAAAAACAGTACAGAGCTTGATTTTCCACATGCTGTTAGGAAACCCAGCTGAGTATAGCAGTGAAGAATTGACATTTTAACTTCAACTGAATGTCTATATACTTGTGTCAAAAGCCTACATCATGCACTCTGGAACACTACATGACACCTGTCAAGACCAGGAAATAGCTGTTCTCTGTTTTCAATTCCCCTGCTCCATAAGGGTGGCCTTGTTCCTTTTCTCACTTCGGAAAGACAGAAGATCACAGGCTTTCCTTCTTCTTGTAGCTCTCTTTCATTCTCTCTCCTTCTCGTCTTGCCTATACGCTCACGCTCTTCTTTTTTCGCAGTCTACATTTTCTCTTTTATTCCCCTCTCCTCTTTTGTCTTATTTCCTATAGCTTTTGCTCCCTCTTGCACTCTGTTGCTTTCTGTCTCTTTTTGTTTTCCCGTTCTCTTCCTCTGTCTCTCCGGCTTCACCTCCTTTCCTCTCAGTTCAGCTGCTCTGGGATCGTCCCTGATCATTCCACATCAAAATATCTTCTCCTCAACGCTGCCCTGTGTTCCCCTCATCTCGACCATGTAATATTAAAGTCAGTGGGGACAGGCCCTGCTGTTTTCAATGAGCGCTTGTTCACAGTGGAGGAAAAGAGACCGAGAGCAGGAGAGGGGAAAGCGATGTCACCCACAGCCGAGCCAACGAGATGAATGCACTTTGACTAAATCTCCCCTTTAGCCACTTATTATTATTCACAAAGTCCAAACCCTGCTCTACCGCAGCTCTAAAACTGAATATAAAATGTGAGGGATGCATCAACAAACAAAGCTTTTTTCAGCCTGAGATTGAGAACAAACCAGTGGTGGAAGAAGATTCAGATACTTTACTTAATTAATGTACCAGGAAATGCAGTGTAAAAGCATTGCATTTTTAAATAAATTTGCTTTGTGAAAGTAAAAGTACACAAGTATTAGCAGCAAAATCTACTCTGCAATCCAAATATACTGGTGTAATGCACCTCAGGCTTATGGGGATTCAGCTCAGCAGCTTACCCTCCACATCCATCACCTTTTCCTCTGGATTCAATAACACCTGGATTAAACTAAGCAAATAGTTCAGATCCTTCCATTGGATAATTACTGCAGTGATTAATAGGTTTCAGCAACGACAAGTTCTTTAACCCTTTAACTGATGTGGGGAGTAGCTTCTCATTTCTTAACCCATAAACTACTTTTGTGTCAGTTTTCCAATTATTTTTATATCTATTTAACCTTTCTTAAGTGATTTATCACCATTTACTGTTATATTATCGTCTTTACTTATCATTTTTTCAGTGTAAGTCATGTATTTTCCCATATTTAATTCACTGATCAGGTAGATGTGCACTTAAGCTCAGATTAAAGTTGAGGGATATTATATGAAAAACAGAGAAAACTGAAGAAAATGGGACTTTTTCGGTTCAGTCTGTCATTAACTGAACATAAAGCCAGTGTCTTCATTCACTGTCATTGATCCAGCTCCATGGGTTTTAGTGGTGAATCAATGTTGTAGAAGATGATGGTGTTTCCATGGTAACTATGGAGCCTCTGAGCGTCCAAATGGGTCATATCTGATGACCATGAAAAGATGACAAACTGTATTTTACACCAATTATTTACATGTATTGATAGGATTAATGGTTCAATAGGTATTAAACAGTTTATTTCAGTAGATGGTTTTGGTCGCCAGTGGAAGTTTGGGTCTTTATGGGTTAAAACCATCTGTTGATCTAAAATGTTAAAAAAAAAAAACCTGTTGATCTATTAATCCTTTCAATCCATGTAAATAATAGATGTAAAATACAGTTTGTCATCTTTTCATGGTCTGTAGTGAACATGGAAACACCATCATCTTCTACAACATTGATTCACCAGTAAAGCCCATGGAGTTGGATCAATGACAGTGGATGGAGACACTTGGTTTACATTCATTTAATGATATATTTTGCTGAAAAAGTCATTTTTTTTCCTTCAATTTTTTAATGTTTGCATATAACCTTTGAATTTACTCGGAGCTTTTATGAAAATCTACCTGATCAGTGAATTAAATATAGGACAATGAATGATTTAAACTGAAAAAACTCAAAATAAAGAGGATGATATTACAAAAAATGGTGATGAATCACTTAAGAAAGATTAAATATGGAGAAAAATTCACTTTGAAACTGCAGTGGGTCTTTATGAGTGGGTCTTAATGGGAGAAAAACTAGTCATTTTATTCAGTTTATGGACTTTTTCTCTAATCTTTTTACTTTTGTTGAGATGCTGAATGATTGGAACATTTATGAAACCGCACAAGATGATGGTTGCGTTAACGACACATAGACATCAGAAACAGCAGGAGTACATTCTTCTTTTTTAACATGTACAATCCAGTTTTTGAAAAAGAGGTGTGTAGAACAGAAAAGTTACTATTGTTTTTTTATGCAGGGATATTCATCTAAACACTGGGCCTGGATGTTGTCAGCCAACGCAAGAGGATGGCGTGCCATCTGCTGCTGGCGGATCCAGGGAATCCACAGTCTCCAATGCAGGGAGTTATTTTCACCCTTTTGCTGGACTTCCCATGATTATCATAGCATCAATGAATATGACAAACTGCGTAAGAAATCTGAACGACTCCATGGGGAATTTAACAGCTGTTTCCCCTTGTGCAGACGAATCCCACCACTGTGCTACCTACTAATGCACCGCAGTATTAAAATAACACAAAACTAAACTTTGAAGATTAAATATAGAGAAAATTTCACTTTGAAACTGCAGTGGATATTTATGAGTGGGTCTTAATGGAAGAAAAACTGAATGAGGAAAGAAGAAAAACCAGTCATTTTTTTCAGTTGTCGGACTTTTTATCTAATATATAATAAGGTATAATAAGGATTAATTCATATTTAAGGATAAATATCAGCGTACACAAACTGCAACTATTGTCGCTGTGTTGGAATGTGTTCGCCTGAACATCACGCTTTCCTCTGAGATGTCTTTTATTGTTTCATTGCTGTACAGACCACCTCCTGCTAAGCCTGTTTGTTCTTATAATTTAACAAATGCTCCTAAAAAGTGTGATGCAAAAGAAGTAATGTGATGGGAGATTTCCATATCAAATGGTTAGATAAAACTAGTAGGAAACAAATTAAATCACTAGTAGGTTTCAGCTGACAAAAATGATAAAAACGGGATAAGATTTTCAAAATCACCTCAAGCCTTAATAGATCTAATCTTCTCTGTTACAAAAAACATACAGTTTGATAACTGGTTTATCTCACCATAATCTTATGTCTGTACTTAAAGGTTTGTTGTACTGTATAATAAAATGGCAGATTTCACCGTGTTAGCCTCACTCTTCTTGTCTTAAACACTCTTAATACCACCAGTGTTTTTATCCATTCTAGGTGTTTTAGCTGAAGAGATATTAACTCAAACATATTAGATTATAGCTAGGGATGTCCGATATTGGCTTTTTTTTTTGCCAAAAACTGATATGCCGATATTGTCCAACGCTTAATTTCTGATTCCGATATCTACCAATACCGCTGCCGATATATGTGGGATATTAAACTAATTTTAGGTAACATCACATATCTCCTGTCATGGAATTAACACATCATGCCTAATTTTATTGTGATGCCCCATTGGATGCATTCTCAAATCCAACAAGGCTTTTAAAATGTAAACACTGTCTGTGCAAAGAATACATACTTCAACTTAAGTTGTGGAAAAAATGCCATATTTATTTATTTTCTCTCCCTCCCTCCATGAGTCTATTACAGTGTGGCAACTCTACTGTACAATTTTGAAAACTGCACATTTCTTTCAGCTACAAACAATGCTTCATTTACGCGTCGGTAAACGCCGGTGAAATCAAGGCATTATTTTATCGGTTTTAATGACAGGCAAAAAAAAAAAAAACGATAACGATGTTCACCGATATTACATTTTTATGCCAATATCGGGCCGATAATATCGGTGGGCTGATATTATCAGACATCCCTAATTATAGCGTACTTTAACACGACCAGCCCTGTGATATGAAGCAGGAAAAAAGACGTAGAGGAAGTCTGTAACAAGGTGGTTTCAGTCTTTTTACGGATAAAATGCCTCATTCAGTAGCAACAAAACCATAACAGTTTACGTTTTCATGTGATTATACTCAAATGAATACATAATTATGAAAATCATATTCTATTTCTGCAATTAAATCCCCATAAACTCACTCAAATCACTGAATGTATTTTGTAACTTTCCACCTTTAGAGCCAAGATGATCTCTTTAATAGATTATGCACATTCGTAATAACCGTGCTTCTGCCTTATTGCAACAGACTCCCGGTCATGGCTCCAAATGTAGCTCGGCCGCTGTTTTTTTAAGCTGTGACTTGACAGGTAACCAACTGTTTATGGGAGTAAACAAACTTACCTCTGTACTCAAAGACTTGGTGTATAATAAAATGGCAGATTTCACCGTGTTAGCCTCACTCTTCTTGTCTTAAACACTCTTCATACCACCAGTGTTTTTATCCATTCTAGGTTTTTTAGCCGAAGAGATATTAACTCAAACATATTAGATTATAACGTACTTTAACACTACCTGCCTCGTGACATGAAGCAGGAAAAAAGACGCAGAGTAGGTGGTTTCAATCTTTTTATGGATAAAATGCTTCATTCAGTAGCAACAAAACCATAACAGTTTACATTTTCATGTGATTATACTCAAATGAATACATAATTGTGAAAATCATATTCTATTTCTGCAATTAAATTCCCATAAACTCACTCAAATCACTGAATGTATTTTGTAACTTTCCACCTTTAGAGCCAAGCTGATCTCTTTAATAGATTATGCACATTCATAATAACCGTGCATCTGCCTTAAATGCAACAGACGCCCGGTCATGGCTCCAAATGTAGCTCGGCCGCTGTTTTTTTAAGCTGTGACTTGACAGGTAACCAACTGTTTATGGGAGTAAACGCACTCACCCTCAGCCTTTTGCAGTCAAACCTTGGGGAATTGCCTGCTGAGAGCGAAAACACGAACCTTTACTCCAGCTCTCTCTGTAGTGAAGCCCACCAATGGGGCTACAAAGCAGCACATGTGCAATTAACGTAAGACAGATGGTCGAAGTTCACATCAAATCAATGCCTCGGATGAAATGATGAGGAGGGAAGCCCATATCGCCCCATGAGGCCGTGGCTTCACCGTCACTGATGCATGGCTCAATTTGACATGTATGATCAGGCGACTCTGTGTGAGCGTTATCACTTTGAAATTGAAATGCGTGCCAGGTAGTATTTACAGTACCCCTCTGTGTTTTGTAACACAGATGGATCCACATTACAAAATCTATAATTTTCATATTGCACTCATACATTATGCATGTGACATGCCATTAGTGAAGACAGGTAGGGGTAGGGCCAGGGGGGGGTTTAATGAATTTTTTAGATGGTGATGATAGGAGGATTTGCATACGTGGGAGGTGACATTGTGTTTGTTCTGGAAAATTGGTTGAGATTATCGTTCATGGTCATGGTGTTCCCGTACCAGCTAATACTGTTATAAAGAACTGGAAAGCATCTCGCACTTGTATGTGTGTTGCGCGTGTCATATTTGGTTAAATTAATTAATCTTTGCACTAATCCTGACCTTCTAAACTGAATTTCCCTGAAAATGAAAATAAACACAGATTACTAATATCGATTACATCCAAATTTGACATGTTAAACAGGTTGATTCATGGGTGTGTTTATATTTTATCATGTCGTACATTAGATTGTTTACTATGTTCACATCCTCAGTTTGTATGAAGGGAACATCTTCTAAGCTTCAAAAGGATATGAATAATAAATAATGAGCATTGACATTCACCCACACATAACATAAGCATTTACAAAGCTTTGACGTCAACTTCACGGGGGAAGTAATACTTTCCTCTTCAATCTCAAAGGTGATGTGTTAACACAAATAAAGTGATGCTGATGATTGACACTTAAAACGTGAAATAAATTGAAAGCATAGTTCAGTGACAGTTGTTGTAGTGTAGCGTGAAGACTGAATACAGGAGGAAACAACTAGCTCTGCCTGAAGGTTGAAAATGTGGTATTTTGAGGGATTATGGCAGTGGTTCCCAACCTTTTTTGGCTCGCAATCCCCTTTCTGGTGACCCCTGACATTTAAAACGGAGACTTTTTTTTTTTGCTAAAAATTAATTTGTTTTTGATCATGTAATAGTTTGCTATACTATGTTGCAATGTGACGTTGGCTGGCCGTTCAGCGGGTGGAGGTCCATGAAATGAGGAAGGAGATGAGTCAGAGGAAGGAGATGGTGTGGTCCACAATTTTTTAAAATATTTTCAATAATATCTATTTCACACAAAGTGCAAATGCCAAAAAAAAGTGCAAGTGCATGCAGAGGTTGGAGCAGCAGTGTCTTCTCCAGCAGTCAAACCACAACAGATGAAAATGGGCGCCTTTTATACTGTTCAGCTTAACTGGCTAAAACCACTACAACTCCATAGGGAAGTTACAAATCAACATAAATTGCTAAAACTAATCTAAAACCTCCATAACTAAAACCCACAACCATAACCCATCTAAAACCCAAGCTATACATCTAAAAACTCTAACTCTAAACACCAAAGTTAAATAAAAACCCATAAACCAATAAAATACACCTCCCGGCTCCCCCACACATTTCCCTGCCTTGGTCCAGGCCGGAACCTTCTTAAGGGTTGTTGTTCATGCTGGGACTCTTTGCTGACGGACCTGGACACAAGGACAGGTTAAGTACAAACACTAAAACACCATTCATTAAAAACACTTTAAAATCCACTCACACAGACACTAAACAAACTAAACTTAAATACTGCACATTTATATTGCACTTTATCTTTTTGTGTCTAATTTGTGTCTCCTTTTCTCCAGGGCCAAGCAATCATCAATCAATTAAAATACAAGTACCCCTGGATGTAAAAACTGAAAAGAAAAGACAATAAAATCAATAAACTACTTTAAAAAAACCAATTGCATGCAATTACTCTGTCTGTGCAAATATGTTTGTTTAAAGTGCTGTGCTGTAAACTACACGTGCAAGTTAAAGTGCTTAAGTGAACAAAGGTGCCTGTATTTGGTACTTAAGTGACACACGGCTGTTTGTCACATGCAAATAAATGTTAATTTTAGATGACATTTAGTCTAAATAAGTATATTATTATGGATGGAGGCAGTAAATCCAGGTGTAGATTACTGCACAAAGGGAGAATTTGATTTTCCTTGGTCAGGGTATGTACAGTCAGTCCAGCTTGGGTTTACAAGGCTGATGATTAATACTGAACAAACAAGAACTCAAACTATGAATTATGAAAGAGCTGCAGCATCTGAAACTGACCACAATGAACATTTGACAGATAAACCGAACCACAGTGCTTCAGTTTCAGCTTCAGAGTTTGTCATGTGTTTTATGGATTGGGATTGTCTCTCTCAACTCAACATATATTTTTTTATTAGTAAGTTTTTTTGTTTTGTTTTTTGTACTAGAAATTTCAGGTGACCCCATTTGAATTCCAGGCGACCCCACATGAGGTCCCGACCCCAAGGTTGAAAAACACTAGCTTATGGGCAGGACCATAACACCATGGTATATGCATGTATTTTAATATTCATTTAATTAGTTACAGCACAGTGTGTATTGGCATTAGTTGCAAAGAACAAGATGCTTGCACCAGATTTAGCAGAGAAGCTAATTTCTGTCTTTTAAAATTAAATAAATAAATAAATAAAACATCAGAAGAATGACCAAGACTACTGGAATTCACTGCAATTTGCCAAGAAATAGCTGCAGTAACTAATACCTTCATAAGTGTTGTGTATTGAACAATAGTGTCACTGTGTGGCCACACTCCGCAGAATTGTAATTAATTATGATTAATATAATTAAAGAGGCTAATTTGTTTTGGATATGGTTCTGCATGCTAATTTTACATCCTACACAATGGAATAGCTGGTGCGACTGCAAGTGCATGCCCATATTAATAACCACAGCAGTAATGTGTCAGTACTCCCAAGTGATAATACTTTTTTTTTCTCTTTCCTCTTTGTGCAAATGCAGTAAATGTTAATATGCCCTTATTTTAGTGTCTTGCACCTGCACTTTGAAAACAAATGTGTAGATTCAAGGACAAAATTAGTGCAACATTTTCCATTAGCCTTTTGGGGTTATGACGACTACTAATGAAATTATTTTAACCCAGGAATTGCATTGAGTTATGGGAATGGGTTTTTTGTCCACAATAGAAGATATGCAAATTATTAGACCATCAAAAGTCATCAAAAACAATAGTTATGCAATCAAGTCCTAACTCCTGTGTGTATCATGTGACTAAAACAGACAGAAAAGAAAACATGGAATGCCTAAAAGCACTGTTTTTGTCAGTACAATGCCATAGATATTGATGTAAGAACTGAAATGATTTTGGTTATTATCAAGAAAACATGGAAAATGGATAGATATTAGCTCTGAAATTACAGTCTTATGAGCTATTTTTGTTGCTCTCATTATATTTGTCCAAACAAATGTACCTTTAGTTATACCAGGCATTAAAATGAACATTGATTGAGGATTTTTTCGGTATTTACTGTATTTAATGATTACTCACTTACTCACTGGGTGCAGAAACACGTATTTTTATGATGATTACTATAAAAAATTAACCCGTTCCAACTCTTTACTATATTGTGTAGAAATAATTTTATCATGTACTCTGCAAATTGTAAATCTAACACCCCCAGAGTTAAAAATTCCAACACAATAAGTTACAGTGTGAAGTTGAAGAGTCACTTTTGCTCTGGTGTCATTTTCCACAGTCTTCCATGACACACCCCATGGGACTGTTCCCCTGAGGTTGTCGTGATAATACACGTGCTAACATGTGGGCGGGGGAGGGGGAGGGGGCTGGAACTCCTCAACCTAAATAAATTGGAGAGAATTAAGAAGTCAAGCTAATATCATAAGTTACTGCAGTTAATTGATTTATGAGCAAAACTGGGTCTACATTGCATATATTGCATTAGTGTTTGCAAGTTAAAACGTTTATCTGTTTCAACAAATTAGATTATTTTTTAATTATGTTGCCATCATTCATTTAATTACGTGCTGGTAATAGATCTGCATTACTGTACCTGTGTTTGTGGCGTCTCCATGTTGCTTGTGTTCCTGCAGCGTTGCTACTGCAAGGCTTACTCTCCCTCGGGTATGCTATCAATATGATTTCATTTCATCATATTTCTTAGAAACGTGAAGACTAAAGAGTTGGAGCAGTCATGTGATTTTCATTCAAGCTCAGGGGAAGGGAGAATAAAGATAGAAAGAGGGAGCTATCACACACTGGAATACTCAGAATATGGAATAGGACAGATTCAGATGTGTAGACTTTGAAACTATAGTAGAAAGTGTCAGTTATGTTAAATATCTGTTCTGTTTTATAAATGACGTGCTGCTCGGTGACACTCGACACACTCCTGACATGCACCTCTCACACAGTCAGCGTTATGGTAATCTGTTAACATCAGAATAAAAATCGACAAGTATCGCGGCCAGCACGCATGTGAGAGGAAACCAGTGTGTTCGAGGCGTTAGCATGTTTCCATTCGCTAATTTTCACAACATAGAACAGATGATGCTCACTGTGGTTAATAAACTCAAATTCTAAGTGATACTACTTAAGGGGATTACTTAATTATTGCAGTAATTAACCCATACATTTAAATAATTCAGATAAACTTCAGTTTCTCAGCTTTTCAGCATCATGACATATTGACGCATTTCCGTAGTGAGTGTAGAAACACCGTCATGTTTTTATGTTCATTTAAAGCTGTATTTTGCTGAAAAAGTCCGTTTTTCATTAGTTTTAAAATACCTTTAACTCATAAAGACCCAAACATCCACCACAGAGCAAAATCATCTACTGATATAAAGTGTTTAATACCTGTTGATCCACTAATCCTGTCAATCCATGTAAATAATTGTTGTAAAATGCAGTTTGTCATCTTCTCACGGTCATCAGATATGACCCATTTGGACATTCAGAGGCTCCGTAGTTACCGTGGAAACGTCATCATCTTCTACAACATTGATTCACCAATAAAACCCATGGAGTTTGACAAATGACAGTGAATGGAGACACTTGGTTTATGTGCAGTTAATGATATACGGAATTTACTGTAAAAATCACTTTTTCTTTAGTTTTCTCTGTTTTTGATATCAAAGTGGCTGCTGACACAGTACTGTGGCATGAAATATTGGTTTGTCTATTACCACAGAGCCAATCAGCGGCCTTGTTATATCATAGACTGGTAAGTTGTTACATCCTGAAAAGCTCACTCAGTGATGTAATGGACTGCAATGCAGAAGACTTATGTTCAGTTCCCAATCAAAGTAGCATGGCCACAGTACTGTGGTAGCAAAATGAACAAAAGAATGAACTGAAGTATATGCCATATATCACCACAGTACTGTGGCAAGAAGAGGTTAATGAGTTCATGGAATAGTATCTATGATTGGCTCTAGTACAAATGCTAACATTTGATTGGTCTGTGGCAATAGACCAATCAAGTGTTACTGTGTCAAATGTTACTGTATCAGTGCCACAGTACTGTGGCATTGATACTCCATGCCACAGTACTGTGGCGGTAGCCATTGCCTTTTAATATAATAACCCTCAACTTCAATCAAAGCTTTTATGAACATTTACATGATCAGTGAATTAAATATAGGAAAATGTCAGATTTTTCACTTAAAAATGTAAAATACAGAGGCTAATATTTTAATAATTGACGATTGATCACTTAAGAAAGGTTAAATAAAGAGAAAAATTCATTTGGGAACTGCCACAAAAGTAGCACTGGGTCTTTATGGGTTAATTCAGACAAAATTGTTTATATCCATATGAAATTTCACAATGGTTATAGTTATAGTTAATATAAAAAAACAGAACACCTGATGATTACTGTCATTAAGTTTAAAAAGACACCATTAGTCCTTTACCTGAAAGACAAATAAGTATTATATATTTATAATTATTAGGCTACACCTATACATGCCTCGTCTTGATGATGACCTTTAAACTGCATTGCTATATAAAAGAATGCATGCAAATTTATTCCATATCTAACTCTGAATGATAAATATTTAATAGTGATGTGGCTTTGTCAGCTGAACCAAAAACTTAATTTCAAACTCTGCCAGTCGTAGATTAGTTATATATGATAGTAGTTCAGCCTACTTGTTCTTCTTGCACAGAAAAAGACATCAGAGGTCATAAACTGGTTTCTCTTTTGCTACACACTGTTAATATTCTACCCCAGGCTGTAGTTTCAAATCAAACAGCCTTCACCAGAAAGAACAGAATATTTTTATCTCAGCCGGTGCCTGTGCAGCATCAATGCTGCACGGCTGTGATTATAACTGAAGTGTTGTGATAATGACCTTGCTTTGGGTACTCGACAAAATATTAATTAGAGGTTGCAGCGTTTGTGAGTCAGCTCTGGTCATTATGCAACCCAGGCAACCAGAGCTGCCGACTGTTTGGATGTGAATTCACCAAAAACACAAATTTATCAGGTTACATTTTGCCCATAAACAAAATAGTGCACATGGATTTACCATCAGCCAATAAAGATGAGAAAGTCGCTGTTTTGTTTGGTATGGTGATCGCTAAAAAGTGGATCCTGAGAGTGTGGAAGAAGGATTCAAAATGGACTGCACTTTGGTGGTTTTAGTCATTTTATGTGTTTTACTTGTTTTTAGAATAGAACAGAATCTTTATTTTGTCAGTAGTAGTTTGTCACACATGTAAACATGCACCACACACTGAAATTTGTCTTCTGCCTTTAACCCATCGCTAGATCATGCATCACACACTGCACTCTAGGAGGAGTGGGCTCACCATGTCAGGTGCCTGGGGAGCAAATGGGGGAGTTAGGTGCCTTGCTCAGGGGCACATCAGCCAGCAACTCTCCATCAGTCCAGGGAATTGAACAAGCGACCCTTCAGTCACAAGCCATCTAGGCCACGACTGACCCCAAATTTATCCATTTATCCAATGAATTGTGTTTTTGATTGTGTTGGGGTGTTTTTAATACCTGAGTGTGGTTTTTAAACTTTGTCTTACAGCCGACAACAAGACCGTTAGAAATGCAGTAAAATATGATTTGAAGATTTAAATTCTCATGACTATCAATAAACTAATTGGTCATACACTGTCTTTCAATGCCTGCGTCAAAATACAGGGTGAGTCAGAAAAAACGCTCTTTCCATTTAAAGAAATTGTACTGCTAAAACGGAAACACTGATTTTCCTTTTGACCATACAGTCATATTGATGTTGTTATTGAGCATGTCTGGTGATGTAGTCATAGATTTATTGCATTGCATAAGAGAGAGAAGGTCCATTGTTTATTGGGCACTGAAATACCTGCCAACACAATGTATGCCACAGTGAACAAACTTGAAATTGACAACAATTACAGGAGTCGGGGCTTTGCTTTCACACTCAGGACATAGGCCTACATGACTGTTCCACAAACTCTTCAGGAACTCCGAAATCGCATCACGGCTGAAATCCAAGCCCTACGACGAACACGAATGGCGAGAAGAGCTGTGTTAGAGATGCGACAACGAGCACAGATTTGCATCAATCTGACTGGTAGCCAGGTTGAAGGTCGTGCTGGACGACTTCGTTGAGACAAAACATTTTGATGGTGAGTAAACATGCTGTAATGGTTGACAATTTCAATTTCATTCACGGTGGCATAAACTGTGTTGGCAGATATTTTGGTGCACAATAAACAATGGACATTCCCTCTGTTATGCTATGCCATAAATCAATGATTCAATCGCCAGACACGCTCAATAACCACATCAATATGACTGTATGATCAAAAGAAAAATAAGCATTTCCATTTCAGTGGTACAATTTCTTTAAATGAAAAGAGCGTTTTTTCTGACTCACCCTGTATTGTAAATTTTGCTTCCCCACCCTGTATATACTGCACTGGACTGTATAATTTTGAAAATGCTCAATAAAAAGAATGTAAAAAAAACAAAAAACAAATCAAATGATGCTTATGATACTTACATTGTACGTTTTGAATGTCTGGGGTCGCCGGAAATTTATGGTGTTAAAATGGGGTCACGAGCCACAAAAGGTTAGAAACCACTGCCATATGTATTAAAGAAAAAAAAAAGAAAATAGTGCATATGTTACAGAAGCTACATCATGCGACTTACATAAACTATAGTGCTCTCCTTGACATTTATTCATAATGTGTTGCATGACATATCCACTTTGATTCCCTTCAGCACCTGCAGCCACAGAGGAGCCTGTTTGCAGAGAAGAAAAGGCATCAGCTAAGATAGCATTATGAACACCCTTGCTAATTAACTGTTCCTCTTTCCCTAACCAAGCCTGCGGTCGTTCGGTCGGTCGCTCTCTCTTTCTACCACTCCTTCCCCCTTAGTGTTTGAAGGCCCAGACTGATTTGTATTCAGGTGGTTTCCTCTCTTCCCTGTGTGTGACTCTGCAGAGCAGGTGTCCATGGCTGTGGCTCAGACAATGATAGCCCACTGATAAGCTGCCTCGCACAGACTGATAGATAGGCTCACACCCTGTGTTTTTTCCTCTGACAAGAATGACATGTTTTCAGCCGCTATTTTGCTATTATGGGCGAACATTTAAATTCAGGGGACATAAACTTGCAAATCCCCAGCCGCTCTACTGTACTCTATGAACTACATGCGCATATTTGCATGCATATGTAGCAGCTATGCAGGGCTCCTCTGTCCACACATATAGGGCTTGTACTCTCCTTGAAATTGCCTTTTAAGACAATTTAACTACAACTACGACTAATACATGTAGAAGGAAATGTAATACTGCCTCAACCTTTATCAACATAATTGGGAGATTTTAATTAAGCCTTTGCAGCTTACAAAATGTTTTACATTACAGGAGCTGCACAGAATGAAGTATTGGTAAAACTTTTATTGCTTAATTTTACTCTTCCACAGCACTTAGTTAAGGTGAGATTTTAGCATAATATGGTAGAAAACAGTGGGAGCAATTTGTTTCATGTGCTAGTACAGGAACTTTGTTAACCTACAGAGTCAGAACTATTTTTGTAGTAATTTCCCAATGAATTTTTCTTTACATTTAATTTTTCCTAGGAAATGTATGACCATTTATTTTAATAGTATCCACTGTATTTTGCATTTTTCAGTGAAAAGCATGAAAAATAATGTGCTCATGTATACTAATCAGGTACATATTCATAAAAGCTAAGAGTAACTTTAACCCATAAAGACCCAGTGCTACTTTTGTGGCAGTTCCCAAATGATTTTTTTCTCCTTATTTAACATTTTTTAAGAGATTTAACACCATTAATTATAAAATAATTCTCAGTTTTTTGCATTTTTCCTGCAAAAATCAGGTATTTTCCAATGTTTAATGTATTGCTTATATCGACGTTAATGAAAGCTCAGATTAAAGTTGAAAGGTATTTTATCAAAAACAGAAAAAACTTAATAAAAAATGGCTTTTTCAGTAAAATATATCAATAACTGAACATAAAAAAAGTGTCTCCATCCATTGTCATTTATCAAACTCCATGGGTTTACTGGTGAATCAATGATGTAGAAGATGACAATGTTTCCATGGTAACTACACAGCCTCTGAACATCCAAACAGGTCATATCTGATGACCATGAAAAGATGACAAACTGTATTTTTCACCAATTACTTACATGTATTGATAGGATTAGTGGATCAACAGGTATTAAACATGTTAGATCAGTAGATGATTTTGGTCAGTGGTGGATGTTTGGGTCTTTTTGAGTTAAAGGTATTTTAAAACTGATGATAAAAGGACTTTTTCAGCAAAATATTTCTTTAAATTAACATAAAAACATGATGGTGTTTCTACATTCACTACGGAGCTTCTGGACATCCAAATGCGTCAATATGTCACGACGCTGAAAAGCTGAGAAACAGAAGTTTATCGGAATTATTTAAATGTATTGATAGGATTAGAGATTGAAAGGTTATTTAACTTCTTAGATCAGTAGATGCTTGTGGTTCTTTGAGGGTTAGAACAGCTGTAAATCACCTTCTTAAGTAAACGCAGCAGGCTCCAATGCAGTGTTTTCAGTGTTTGTGTCGGTATTGGTGCGACCAGTTGTTTACATTCAGATCATGGATTGCAGCTTTAAGCTCATGCAGTAAAACCTCAGCAGGTGCTGCGGTCTTATCTTTAACAGTTGTCAGACGTATGGACAGATCCCACAGGTTAAAGCGGTCCAGTATCCCCCAAGTGATCTGTTCTGTATGTGGTGATATTGTGCCGCCTGATTCTGGCATCCAGCATGATACCATGACGATTATCTCCTGTAATCTTTAATAACATCCTGGGGAGAAAGACCGAGTGCAGTAAGTTGCTGCTGCAGGCCTGGTCGACCAAGAGAAGGAGCGAAAAAATGGGCTTGCCTCTAGATTTTGTATGACCACGACTCCTTTAAGCCTTTAAAACCCTGAACCTAAAATGGTCACCTGGACTTTTTTTCTTATTTTGACTATAAACAGGTTAGAAAATATGCTGTGAGTGAGTCTGTTTGCCCATTTTTCCAGAGCGCTTTTTTTTTCCAGATCCTTCAAAATCTAGCAATCCTTTACAATATACTGCATGTTATAATACTGCTAAAATGGCTTTTTCTCCAGCTTCTAGTACAGGCATGAGTAAAATTACCGTAATGACCCAATAAAGCCTAAAAAGTGTAACATCTCAGGTTCCAGAAACTGTTTGAATTTTTCCAACTGTACAAACAGTGAATGAGTTAAAGCAGAGGTCTCAAACATGCAGCCTGGGGGCCAAAATCCAGCCCGCCCAAAAAGGCATTCACAAAAGAGCTTGAATGACAGCTCAGAGTGTCCCTTTTAAAATTATACTAGACATATTAATATACAACATTAAAACATGTCCTTAACCCTTTCATGCACGAATTATGTGAACCTTAATCAAGATTTTTTCCTGAGTGTTTTTATTTCTCTTTAGGCATGAAAAAAACAATGCAATTGAAAATTTTCTTATGAAAAATAAATAAATAAATAAACAAAAACTATATAAAAAACAGAAAATAAAGTAAAAAAAAAAAAAAAAGACATACAACTACTACTAATAAAAATAAAAATGATCTTATGAACCTATTTTACATGAAGTTGCAAAAATGTCCATTCAGCTGGACACCTTGCGTTTAATTTTTAAAACGAAGAAACATGTATTTACAGATAAATTGTGTGAAAACTGGGGGGAGGGGGGCTTGTAGTTCTGGGGGTGAGAGTATGCTCGGGAGATCTACATAATGTTATCAAGTCATGTCAGAAAAGATACGTAGTGTCTTAAAACTTTAATAAAGATATGTGCAAAAACACACAAACAAACAAACAAAAAAATCCATGAATATATAAGCGAACAGCTGTAGAATAGCTGTCCACTGTAGTGACCAGTATACATGAAAGGGTTAATTAGGGCCAATACCAAGATATGCACCAGTGTCAAAAATGCATTTTTTCAATGGGGGAGGGTGACTTTAACAGATGATAACAATAATGTAGCTGTGACTCCTGAAAGGTTATCATACCAAAATATTGACAACAGACATGTGTCTTTTCAAAACGTATAAGCAACCTTTGCCACCTTGAGTGGTACCAACATCTCATCTGGCCTATGGACGAGAAAGTCCAGTGTGACCCTTGGGATGAATTTGTGAAATGCAAAAATTACTCTGAAGATATTAATCATTTTAATTCAGGTCCCATATACAGACCAATTTAATCTCAAGTGGGTTGGATCAGTAAAATACTATCATAATAACCTGTAAATACTCACAACTCCCAATTTTTCTCTTTGTAAATGTAAACATTTTCATGTCGTTTTACTGTATTTACACTAAAACAAACTATCTTTTCACAAAAACGTGAATAACCTGAACAAATATGAACATTCTGAAATGTCTCAAGTGCAAGTGCTATGCAAATATTCTGCCTGTTATTAAATGTTTTGTGTATTTGTAGATCCACTGTGATCTGTAAAGTGTAATTTACAAGTGTAAATGATAAACTGAGACATAACATTGTTAAAATTGCACTTAGTTTTCCTAAGAAATTTCAGTTTGTTCATGTTATTCACATTGTTTTAAAGGATAGTTGGTTGATGTAAATATTTTCATCACATAATTTTACTGTTTTTGCTCTAAAACACTGGTGTCAAACATGCGGCCTGGGGGCCAAATCCGGCCCGCCAAAGGGTCCAATCCGCCCCGTAGGATGAATTATTGAAATGCAAAAATTACACTGAAGATATTAACAATCAATGGTGTAAAAATCATTTTAATTCAGGTTCCACATACAGACCAGTTAGATCTCAATTGGGTCAGATCAGTAAAATAGTATCATAATAACTTATAAATAACGACAACTGCAGATTTTATCTTTGTTTTAGTGAAAAAAAGTAAAATTACATGAAAATGTTTACATTAACAAACTATCCTTTTACAAAAAATGTGAATAACCTGAACAAATATGAACAACCTGAAATGTCTTAAGAGAAGTAAATGCAATTTTACCAATATTTTACCTGGTACTATATGTTTTGTGTATTTGTAATTACCTCCGCCAAGGAGGTTATGTTTTTGCCAGGGTTTGTTTGTTTGTTTGTCTGTCTGTCCGTTAGTGTGCAACATAACTCAAAAAGTTATGGACAGATTTTGATGAAATTTTCAGGGTTTGTTGGAAATGGGCCCCCCCCCGTGGGCCCCCCCACCCCCGATCACCACCAAAATTTAATCATTTCTTCCTTATCCCATTTCCAACAAACCCTGAAAATTTCATCAAAATCTGTCCATAACTTTTTGAGTTATGTTGCACACTAACGGACAGAGAAACAGACAGACAGACAAACAAACAAACCCTGGCAAAAACATAACCTCCTTGGCGGAGGTAATAAATAGAGCAGAGAAATGGGATAAATAACTAAAATAAGTTAGTAAAGTGTAATGTCATTATTTCTTATTGAGCTTGATAAACTGATAAACTAAGACAGAATATTGTTAAATTGCACCTGTTTTTTGTAAGACATTTCAAGTTGTTCATGTTATTCAGATTTTTAAGGAAATGTACATGTAAACATTATCATAATGTCATTTTACTTTTTTCACTGTTATTTTACTGGTCCGGCCCACTGGAGATCATACTGGGGTGAATATGGCCCCTGAACTAAAATGAGTTTGACACCCCTGCTGTAAAACATAGAGGAAAGTTTAGAGTTGACATCATTTACATAATATTATGTTATTATTTCACTGGTCCAGCCCACTTCAGATCAAATTTAGCTGAATGTGACCCCTGAACTAAATTGAGTTTGACACCCCTGAGTTAAACCCATCCAAACTGCATATGCATAGAGTGTGTCACCGATGACACGTCAGGTTTCAAAGAGTTAACCTCAGTGTAATTAAATTGTTTCTTCATTCTTGGTGTTGTTTGCTAAGACAGATTTCCTTCCAGTGGTCCGGTGTTGCAGTAAAAATTAATATAGGTCAATAATTGAGCTTAAATAATTTTTCTAATCGTAAAATCAGCGTTTCGGGTAATTCTAATAAAGTTCTTTTTTGCTAGTTTTCAAGTGTGTATGAAAATGAATGGAATCTTAATTCATTTTTTATTTAACTGAGTTACTTTGTGACTTTGATTACAAGAGCAATGTTTGGAAATACATTTTTTTAACAAATGAGGCCTCAGGGTTTTTCACTCCCCGTTGAGCAGCAACATTAACATCAGTGTGTGCATCTGGGTGTATAATTGAAAAATGACTCCACAAAGTTTCGAGCACCAAAGCAACAATGTGACTGTGTGATGTAAACAGCAACCGAAAAGAAAGTAGTAGAACACGGAGCAACTAACAATTATGTTGTTGCTCGGGAAAGAAGCTAAATTACACATAGATTAAACCAGCCTGCTGTTTTCTGATGAGAGGAAAGTGGATTTTGTGTTGTTTAAGAGGAGCTGTTAACCACATCAAAATATCCATTAAATAAGGATAATTTACACACTGAAACAAAGGCGGAAGTTTACCAAGTTTTGAATTAAAACTTGTAATGTTTGTGGAGCTGGTCACAAACAGACAGCATTAAAAACAGCGGTAGTTGGTGATAAAGAGACTGACGAGGCCCAAAAGACCATGAATACAGCCATTAATTTGCATGCAGAGGCAACTTTGTAATGTTTCTATGATGCTGATAAAGCCTTAGAATTTTATGTATGACTCAAATCCACCTAAAGCAGGACTCAGAATCATATATTCCACATTGCAAACCTGCATCCAGTCCACTCAACCACCGGTCAGCTGCTACTTCAATGTCGTCTACTGAATAGCTAAGTGGTTTTTGACTTCATGCTCTGTTAAACTAAAGTCCTTGTGTGAAAACCCTGAGGTGGAGGAGACTAAACAGAGGTGTAATTGGCTTTACACGACAAAAATTTGCAACCTGCATCATTTCGAGGAGGCTAATATCTGCTTTATATTCATACTAGAGTCCTGAAACCATCACGACTGAATCACATACAGTGACAGAGAAAATGATTACACTGTAAGCCCAGAAGTTGTATTTACTAAAATGCTTTAATTAAAATGTACTTAAATGATTTAAGTTTTATGACATTACTATAAAATGTTCAGTATATTCTATTAATTTGTAGATATAGTTGAAAGTATGAAAAAGTTTAAGTTGAATGGATTTAAATCACTAAGTTTTAGTCATGACCACACCTTTTTATCTCCGCATTGCATTGTGGGTATTGGGCATGTTGTTGAAAATGTGTTATTTTTATGTGCCCGGGTTCAGCGGGGTTGTGGTGTTAGTGTTAATTTTGACTTAATGTGTGTATGGCAGGGATTAAAGCAAAAATTTTTCATCTGACTGAAAATTTTCTTCTGGTCAAAATCATTGGCAACTATTAAAAATTATGCAATACAATACTACTATAGCGTACAAGTTGATACAGTCAAATTTGGCAATACTGTAAAACACACTGAATGGGAGAGTGTGCAGGTGTAGAAGATTAGTAACATGGATAGAAAGAATGTCATGAGTGGTATTGGTGGGGGGTCTGGGGGTCCTCCCCCAGAAAATTTTTAAAGCTTCAGGTCAATTTTGGTGCTCTCAGGTTAATTTTAAAGGGTATGAAAACCTTTGAAGCAAGTGAAAATAATAACTAGAAGAAAACCTTACAGCAAAAAATGAGTGAAAAACTTTTTATTTAACAATTTAGGAACTCCTAAAACATAACTCCAACTCCAACAGCACATGAATTTTGGGGAAAATGTCTGTGTAAATGTAACCCTAACCAACTAATCTTTTATTTTTTCTGCTTTTTGGCACTGAAACCAAAAGTTTCAAGCTTGGTCATTCCGGATGTACGCTTCTGTTTTTTTTCCAGAGACACATGGCACATTAGTAGAACTTTCACTTTAGTAGTAGAGGTGGAGGTTGTTGCAGGGACAGTGGAGCTTGGAGCAGAGGAGGTGGAGGCGTACTGTACCACACAGATAGAAATAAGATGCTAAACGGGTCAAAATAAAGCACTTATGCAGTCGGGCACATAACCGCGTAAGGCCGCGGCGCGCAGCCGCACGCACGGGAAGGGCACATACACACAAACACACACACTAGTCATATACCGGCAAGAGGAGATAAGCTATGAACCCAAACATGAAGGTCCATGTAGATCAGTTGTGTCTTCTTCCCTTTTCGCTGTGGTTCTTTCATAATGAAAGCTACTTGTTAGCACTAAACTACAGTTAGCGTCTGGAGGCTGAACTTTGGTAAAGCTGAACTTGTCCATGTGTTTCTGAGGCACAGAATGAGCAGCGTTTCCTTCCAAAGAGAAATAGTCATCAGTCTCTCCTCCCGACATAAAAATAAAGAAGTCATCTTATTATCATCACTGTTAAACCTGTCAGCCCCCTGTGTGTGGTGCGCCTGTGTTAAACACCTGCAGATTCAGGACAGCAGACCCAGGACAGACTGGACTCCGCAAAACACGTGGGGAAGTTATTTCAATAGGACTTTTTTCCCCCCTAAATTTTTCCATTTGACGGAAATCCGTCGTGGTGACGGAGAACTTTAATCCCTGGTGTATGGCAATGTTTATTGGCCTTTTTGTGTTTGTTTTTGTATTTTTGTAGAGCTGCACCATGAGTGAGAGCCACTGGAAGAACAATAGGTTTCCTGTTCATCTAAGGTTGTTTCTGTTTATTAAAAAACTTAATGTGTTGTCAAAGTAAAAGCACTTTCTGTATGGGTAAGTGACATTGAGCTAAGTTCCATCCATGCTATAATATGCGAAGTTTAATTATTACACATAATACTTATACATTGCAAAAGATTTTAATTTAAATCAACTTAAAATTGAGTCCAATGAACTGATGATATTAAGTCTAATGATTATACAAAGCAATTGACGTTGTGACAAATTTTACGTTAAATTAACTTGGCATTTCATGTGTTGTACTTAAAATAGCAATTCCATTCAAATCAAGTATTTAAGTTTAATACACTCAAGTTTTCATTATTCACTACTTAAATTTTTTAAGGTAACCGGTTTACTCAAATTTTTAAAGTAAACTCAACTTATCCGGTCTTATAGTGTAGACCACCCTTGTTTTCTTCAATTTCTTCTTCATTTTAATGCCTGGTACAACTAAAGGTGCATTTCTTTGGACAAATATAATGATAACAACAAAAATAGCTCATAAGAGTTTAATTTCAGAGCTGAAATTTATCCATTTTCCA
Organism: Sphaeramia orbicularis; assembly: GCF_902148855.1. Lineage (NCBI taxonomy): Eukaryota > Metazoa > Chordata > Actinopteri > Kurtiformes > Apogonidae > Sphaeramia > Sphaeramia orbicularis. Next base: position 38,193,680 of record NC_043973.1, read on the forward strand.
TAGTTTTCTTGATAAAAAAACAAAATCACTTCAGTTCTTACATCAATATCTGTGGCATTGTTCTGCCAAAAACAGTGCTTTTAGGCATTCCATGTTTTCTTTTCTGTCTGTTTTAGTCACATGATACACACAGGGGTTAGTACTTGATTGCATCACCATTGTTTTTATGACTTTTGATGGTCTAATAATAGGAAAATACAAGCTATTCTGATTAAAGTATATGCTGTGCTGTGAATCTTTCATCCTCCAGTGAAAGCACATCTTCATGTCACCTGTTGTCCAAAAGTTTTCAGAGTTAAATACACGCCCTGCAATGAGGAAGAGAACATATTCACACAGGAATTAACTAAATACAGTAAAGTTCGACTTCAGTCATTGTTGACAGGAACTACAGGGCAGAAGATCAGTATTATGTCATTTTTTTATTTTATTTTTTTAATTTCTGAGACATTTTTGCTGAACTGTTTATTTTTATATATATAAAGGGGTCATATTTTGCTAAACCCACTCTTCTTTCAGCAATATATTGTAACAAAACTAGTGATGTCCAATGTTGGCTTTTTTGTCAAAAACCGATATGCCGATATTGTCCAACGCTTAATTTCCGATTCCGATATCTACCGATACCGCTGCCGATATATGTGGGATATTAAACTAATTTTAGGTAACATCACATATCTCCTGTCATGGAATTAACACATCATGCCTAATTTTATTGTGATGCCCCATTGGATGCATTCTCAAATGCAACAAGGGTTTCAAAATGTAAACACTGTCTGTGCAAAGAATACATACTTCAACTTAAGTTGTGGAAAAAATACCATATTTATTTATTTTCTCTCCCTCCCTCCATGAGTCTATTACAGTGTGGCAACTCTACTGTACAATTTTGAAAACTGCACATTTCTTTCAGCTACAAACAATGCTTCATTTACACGTCGGTAAATGCCGGCGAAATCAAGGCATTATTTTATCGGTTTTATCGGCACCACGGTGGTGCAGTGGTTAGCACTCGTGCCTCACAGCAAGAAGGTCCCGGGTTCGATTCCAACACCAGTCGACGGGGGGGTGGGACCTTTCTGTGTGGAGTTTGCATGTTCTCCCCGTGTCTGCGTGGGTTCTCTCCGGGTACTCCGGCTTCCTCCCACAATCCAAAAACATGCACTAATAGGTTAATTGCTTAATCTAAATTGCCTATAGGTGTGAATGTGAGAGTGATTGTTTGTCTCTATATGTTCAGCCCTGCGATGAACTGGCAAAATGTCCAGGGTGTACCCCGCCTTCGCCCCTATGTAGCTGGGATAGGCTCAAAGCGACCCCCGTGACCCTCGCGAGGATAAAGCGGGTTCAGAAAATGAATGAGTGAATTAATGATAGGCAAAAAAGCCGATAACAATATTCACCGATACTACATTTTTATGCCAATATCGGGCTGATAATATCGGTGGGCCGATATTATCAGACATCCCTAAACAAAGCCATTTCTTTGTACATTATTTTGAATTTTTGAATGTTTGGATACCGCCTGAGGTCTGCCCCCAACCCATTCCAAAGCTTAACCCCTTAACGGCTTAACAGTAATGTACAAATACCACTGGACTGTACATACAATGGAAAAAGGAGAAAAAGTCTGTTTTGAGTTCCTTTAGAAACATGAGACTCTTGATTTCTCTATTCTCAGTTGCAATCTTGAAGGTTGTCACAATTCTTTAAAGCTGTCATATTTTGCTAAACACACTTTTATTCGTCTTTAATACATGTATTTGTGTATTTGGGGATCCTAACAGTTCATAAAGTTTGAATTTGAACCCTCCAGGTGCTGCAAAGCTATCTTTATATTAATTTTAGCAAAAATTGAGTGGATTTCTACAATCTGTTTTAATTCCTGCTTAATTTGTTACATTTTATAACTAGTTACGTCACTACATTTGCACATATAAGGTCAAAACTTCTGACGAACATTTCTCCGAGTACACCAAAGCTATCTAACAAAGCAAAATATCACTCCTTTAATAGAAGGTTTTAATATGTATATTTGCTATATTCAAAGCTATATATAAGTTTGCATATTTTAAGTTTTATATATTTCTTTTTTTATTGTATTAATATTTCTTTCCTGCTACTTTTTTTATTATACTTGAATGGAGTAACTGTAACAACCAATAATTTCCCCCTGGGATTAGTGAAGTATTCTGATTCTGATTAAAACAGTTCTTTATTGTTGAAGTAATTTTAAGTAGGTGGTGTTTTTGTGCCTCCCATGGACCAACTACCACTGATTGATTGTATTTTTCCATTTCTATTGTTGGTGAGTTGCAGGTGTATGGCAGTATGTTTGTGTGTGTACAAACCCATTACACTTTGCTGTACAGTACATGATCAATATAAAAATTCGGTAACACTTTATTTGAAGGTCTAGTTTATAATGCATTAAGCGCACATTCATAAGACATTATAATGCATTTATAATGCATTTTAAAAGTCATTACAACAGTTTATAATCATGTACAACAACTTATACCAAGGTTAACCCATAAAGACCCAAACAGCCACTGACGACCAAAAGCATCAACTGAACTAAACTGTTTAATCCCTGTTGATCCACTAATCCTATCAATACATGTAAATAATTGGTGTAAAATACAGTTGGTCATCTTTTCATGCTCATCGGATATGGCCCATTTGGACGTTCAGAGGCTCCATAGTGAACGTGGAAACACTGTCATCTTCTACAACATTGATTCACCAGTAAAACCCACGGACTTGGATCAATGACAGTGGATGGACACACTTGGTTTATGTTCAGTTAATGATAGATTTTACTGAAAAAGTCACTTTTTCTGCAGTTTTCTCTGACTTTGATATAATAACCCTCAACTTTAATCTGAGCTTTTATGAACCTCTGCATGATTAGTAAATTAAATATAGGAAAATACATGATTTATACTGATAAAATGCAAAATACAGAATATACTATTATAATAAATGGTGATAAATCTCTTAAGAAAGGTTAGATATAGAGAAAGTTTCATTTGGGGAGTGACACAAAAGTAGTACTGGGTCTTTATGGGTTAATAAAGTATTATAAGTGTAGGCATAATGTATTATAAATTCAGCTTCCATAATGTTTTATACATCCATACCAAAGCAGTGTGAAGGAATTTATTGTTTTAGGTGGAGAACTTTTGTAAGGTTTTTTCACTGGTCCCTCTACCCATCTATTTTAGGGAATTCATATTTATTTTTTTTTTTAAAAGTATGTGTTTGAATTAACAAAGATTTAGAGCTGCCTCATTATTTTTTATTTATGTATAAAGCAGCACGTAACACTTCTATTTACTGTCTCTGTTCTTTTAATGTTTTGTTTTTGCAAAATAAAGAGTTATTAAGAACACTTTGATGTATAATTTTTGACTTACACTTTACTTAGAGCCAGCAGATACTGCTCATACGTCATCATACTTGTGTTATAATATCATACAATTGATAATGTGTTCTGTAACCCAGAACTTGAGATTCTTCCTACAAACACTTGTCACTTTGGTGTGGATGTATAAAACATTATGAAAGCAGAATTTATAATACATTCTGCCTACACTTATAATACTTTATTAATCTTGGTATAAGTTGTTGTACATGATCATAAACTGTTGTAATGACTTTTATAATGCATTATAAATGCATTATAATGTCTTACGAATATGCGCTTAATGCATTATAAACTAGACCTTCAAGTAAAGTGTTACCAAGAATTCTATACTGTAAGTTTTGGTGTAGGTGAGTGATGTTTAACCTTAACCTGACCCAAACTCACAAAGTAGATGTAGTTGCTTCAAACTTTTTCCTTGATTTGGTTAAAGTGATGATTGTTTTTTTTGTTTTTGTTTTGTTTTGTTTTGTTTTTTTATGGGGTTATGTGAGGTGTGCATGGTCAGTGTCTTACCTGCAGGAGATCGTGGTCAGCGCTGTTAGAGAGAAACCCACACAACAGTTCTGGCAGCGAAGCAAACGATGGACCGCTGAGGACAGAGCCAGGAGCAAAAAAGGGCATTTTAGCTTCTTAAAACAGGTCCACCTAAAAAAAAAAAAAAAAAAAAAAAAGAAAAGAAAAAATCAATATCTGTTTAAGTGCACACTATTTTACTGTATTACCTTGCTGTCAGACAGTCCCCTTCTTTTGCTGCTACATTTTCTCAGCTGTAGAATATAACATAAATGTATATATGCATAAGCACTGTACACAGAAAATCAGCTGTGTGGGTCACAGTTAGAAAAGACCTGAAAGTAAAGCAGTGAAAATGTTCTAAATATAGCATACAGCTCTTCTTCAAAATGGGGCTGTGCTGACCGTGCTCTACTGCAGGTTTTACACTGACTATTGATAAGTACCTCACACAAGCCTAAATCCAAACCAGACTTTTACTGTTTGATAAACTAGGATCAAACTGGTCAGTCATACATATTAACAAAAAGCAATAATATGGAGCAAACGAACACAACTCTGAAGGTTTTTGTTTCCCCAGAAAATTAAGTTGTTAGGATAAAAATAATGAAAAATAATGGTGCATTGTATGTTTTTAGAAACTATGGATATCAGTGTTACTGAGCCAAAAATACAATATATGGACAAAAGTATTTGGACACACTGAAGTTGGGAGTTTCATTGCTAGCACACTGGGCTTTTAAACAATGATACATTACAATGAAATTATATATACTGTAATAAATATCATTGCAATAAACATTTTCACTTTGTTAACATTGCCATTATATCATATTTTCATCGCATCATATTTTCATATCACGTCATATTTTGCTAAACCCACTTTTATTAGTCTTTGGTACATTTATTTGTGTATTTGGACCCTAATAGTTCAAAAAGTTTGAATTTGAACCCTCCAGGTGCTTCAAAGCTATCTTTATATTCATTTTGGCAAAAATCAAGTGTATTTCTACAGCTTGTTTTAATTCCTTCTTAATTTGTTACATTTTATAACTAGTTATGTCATGACATTTGCACATATAAGGTCAAGTCTTCAGACGAACATTTCTCCGGATACGACATAATTGTTTATCAGCAGCAGCGGTTGTAGTAAAACCTGAAAATATGTCCAAACTTTGAGCTGATTACCTAAAATGTTCAGTTGTTGGTTGTATGACCAAACACAAGTGGTTGAACAGGACAGAGCAGCACAGTCAACAACCTGGAGGGGGTGGGGTCATGTGCATTTAAAGGGCCAGCGCTCAAAACTACCTTTCTAGTGTCATTCCTCATATATAGGGTTGAAGATGGACCTGTGGAGTTGAATTAATGAAGAATTCAGACCCAAGCAGAGCATTTACAGTTTATGTAGACCACAGGGAAATGTTTTAAAATGCATAATTCCATTTAAAACAGCAAAATATCACTACTTTAACCCTATAACGCCAAACGTGTCATATTTGATACATGAGTTTTGAAGCCCTCTACATGATCAGTATGATTTTTTTTTTTCTTGGAAAACCTGATGTATACAATTAGATACATGCAATACCAGGGGGGACTAATTCATTCACCAGAGGCCTTTCCAGTGACACTACAAGACTGTCATTAATGAGGAAGGAGGCAGAACTCTGCCAATTTTGAAAAGAAATTACCAATTTTTTAGACATGTTTGTGTTATATTATGTTTTTGTTTGTTCAAAAATAATAATATTTGAGCATTGAGACCCGATGTATCAACAATGATACAAAAATTAAACTCATACATGGAAATTGATATTTGAAAAAAATATATTTGCGTTGTTCAGATGTACCAATAAAGGCTCCAGTTTCAAAGAACTGGAATTTTCTGTCAGTAATTTAATGGTTCAGGCTTTACAGGGTTAATGAAGTTTATGAGACACATGGTTAAAAAAAAATATATTATCATGTAGGTATGAAACATATGCTAGGTTCAAAAACATTGAAATTACAAATCTATGGTTTTCAAAAACCTACAATAGCCACATTTCATCCTTGCAGTCAGGTTGGCACATGTCCCTGCCAGATGCCTGCGTTTTCCCTGTTCGGGGGTAAAAATGGGCAAACAATGAAGAACAAGTGCTAAACCAATAGGACTGATAATAGTTTTTGCTCACGGGAGGGGAAATGGTGGCGTTGTTGGTAATGTTCAGGTTTTCTGCCACGCTGATGGGCTCATGTTTTTTCTGACCGTGATCATGGATGGAGATTCATGGTGGCCGTGGCTGCTCCACGTCCACTGTGAATCCAAGAAGGATATTTATGTTGACAGCACTCCTTCTCCCACCAAGCCCAGGAGGAGGATCACACTAGCTGTCACTCAGATTGATGTCTCCCCTGACGGCACAAGTTAAAAGGAAAGGAGGACAATGTAATGAAGAGAGGGCAGAGGATGGAGAATACTCCCAGGGTTCCAGACATATGAGGATGATCTTTTGCCGCTGCATCATCAGTCTTCAATTCAACACTCTGACATTCACATATACACAAACCATGCTAAAATGTACTGGGACTTGCACCCGTTGCACTGTTGTGTAGTGCAAAGCTGCTTTATTTCACAGAGGATTTGTTGAGTATGTCTTTGATGTGTAGGCGCTTCATGGGGAAAAGGGGAAAAACATGTAGAGTCATACAATATGGATCAAATGAGAAGGAAATAAAAATGCAATGCAATGCAACATCATAAGTATGGTTCCATTGTTTGTAGCATTCAGAATATGATGACAACTGCAGTAACAGAGATGCTATGTGGAAATGCATACAACATACTGAATCCATACTATATGTATACTATATACGGTGTTGTATAGTCGTATAGGATGCAGAATGCCACATGTGCACTTCAAAGTAACATATCTTACAAGATCGCATTGGGAATATGGCAGCTGTTGGTGGACATTTACAGAAGCTGTATTTGCACATGAAAAATCCATGTAAAATCACCATCTGATAAGATATTCATATCAAACACCAGTGGTTCTTGCTGCCTAGTGTTTGGTGCATTTAGTGATTGATTGATTGAAATCTTTATTTCACAAAAATCAACCAAGAAAATATCAGTAATGGTACATAAAAGGTTGATAAGTAAACAAAAAAATAAAAATAAATAAATAATGAAATTATACATGCTGAAAATGGAGTAGGAAGAAGTAAAAACTAATATACTCCTACCCCCATTCTCTATTCCTTATGATCTCTATATAGCAATTATTATTTTATTTGAATATCAATATCATATTAAGTAAGTAAGTAAGTTTTATTTATAGAGCACTTTTCACAGACAGGGTCACAAAGTGCTTTATCAAATCAAATCAAGTTTACAGAAACCCAACAGAATAGTATTATTATTATTATTATTATTATTATTATTATTATTATTATTATTATTATTATTATTATTAATAATAATAATAATAATAATAATAATAATAATAATAATAATAAAACATCACACATCCTTTTTCCTATATACACTAATATAATAATACCCATTTACAAATTATCCTGCCAGATATTAATTCCAAATATTAATAAAAACTAAAAAAAAACAAACAAAAACACATATACATATATAATATAAATACATATAATATTCTATATTGTCCTATATAGAAATATAGTAATAATGTATTCATATATCCAGTATAATTTTTTTTTTTTTTTTACAGATTAAGGTTTTTATGGTTGAAGTAATAAAAGTAATGTAGAATTTTAAGATTTAAGTCAGTTAGCTTTGTTACTTAACTTACCTGAAAAAGCTGAACCCCAATAAAATGTTGAAAAATTAAGTAATTCTGATGTATATCACTCAACACTACTGATATCATGGGGGTTTATTCCAGCCTGGGGGTACACTTTGGCTTGGTATACCAGTAGCGGAAAAGCCTTAATAATTAGATCATTTCAGTGTTTGGAACAGCAACGCTATTGTGTTTCTTATTCTATTTCTGCAACAAATTACCACCCCTATGAAAATGTATGATAGCAAACTGTGCCATCGCAATTGTATATACCTTCACTTATATTCTTGTGTCTCCTCACATTGACTAGAGAAGAAGAAGATTGAAAGCAAATGAGTCGCCTCATTCCAGCCTCCTGCAGAGCTGCTAAAATAATGAAGAACACATAAGGCCCTCATTACAGCCACTGTTTAGTTCCTGTGTTCCAGGCTTTCTGGTTATTAGGATAACAACTCTGTCTCGTCTACACTTCAACATCCAAGGTGATGATAATGCACCTTAACATTAGATGCCGCCTGCTATGAAACAAGAAGTCCTTCCTGAGCTACATAGTACTGAAACATGACTCATTCTAAGGCAGTGGTTCTCAATCTTTTTCTGTCGGCCCCCCCTTTGGAGGACAAAAAATCTCCAGCTTCTCCTCAACGGTGGTGTAGTCCAGGGTATACAACGATATATGGAGTATACCCACTTATTTTTCAGTCATCATTGCATATACCCACTTCTAAGGCTGCTCGATTATAGAAAAAAAAAAAATCACGATTATTTTAGCAATAATTGAAATCACGATTATTAAAAACGATTATTTGTTAACCTTAAAGTTGTTTATTTTTTTCTTGCAAAACAATGTAAAATATACTCTTTAAACATGAATAAAGCTTTTAACCACTAAAACAAAGTATTTTCACTTTTGTACGAAACAAAAAAATCTTTGAATGCAAATAAGTGTACTGTAAATTCAAGTATATTTCCTTTTGTAAACAAATAGTGCACTGGAATTAAACTGCTATAGACTTGCCATAGAACTGTAGCAATAAAAAAAAAAAAAAAAAAAAAAACTCACGTAAAGTGCAAATTATAAATTTAAGTATGTTCAATGTAGTATGAAACATAGTAAATTCAGTGGCGTGCCGTGAGGTTTCAGTTCAGGCCTTCTGTTTACATCAGCCATCTAGAATACGTACGTTAGGGTTATACGGGTTAGGGTTAGGTTAATACGGGAGTTGCAGCGTAAAGAGATTCGGAGACTGAAGATTGCATTGCGGACGAAGTTGTAGACGGAGTTGTTTTTGTGTGTTTTAGTTTTTCATCAGATTATGATAAAGGTGGCGGTGGTTAAACTTTAGATGGTTAAAAAGGTTTGTTGTGTTACCGGTCGGTGCGGACACAACTACGAAACACTTTTTGCACGTGATGTGTTTTTGCTCTTCGTCTTCTTCATCAAACCCAAAGTGATTCCATACAATTGAATTTGACTTGCCTTTTTTGTTTACCAAGCACTTCTGCTGTGATTCTCTTGCCGTTTTTCCAGACCGCTAGGTACAACTTTCCTCTTGGGATGGACCTATCGGCTAGCTGGCAGCAGTAGCTTAGAGGGGGGCGGGGCAGAGCAGCTCATGGTAGCTTGCGTGCGCGTGAATTAAAACAACTCAAAATTAATAATCGTTTTTTCTCGATTACATAATTTTTGTAATCGTTGCGTGTAATAATCGAAATCGTAAATGAATTTCGATTAATTGCACAGCCCTACCCACTTCTAAATCCCCCTGATGTGCACCATTCAGTAGTATCAGTAGTATCTGAGGAAAATTGCCCATATTTTCCCACTAGGATGGTGAAGCCATGACCTGCCCTACTCTGCCTCTAATTGGCTAGTCCTTGATACCTTCACTGATTAGATTGGTTAATTTTAGGCATGAGGACTGATGAGCCAAACAGAGGCAGAGTAAGGCAGGTCATGCCAAGGATAATATTGCTAACTAGTAGGCCTGTAACGATACACAAAATTTTCGGTTCGGTACGTTTTCGGTTTTCAAAGCCACGGTTCGTTTTTTTTTTTTTTTTTCGGTTCGGTTCGGTTCGGTACAGGAAGAAAGAAAGCCCCTCAAAATGTCTATTAATGTATTTATGAATTTTTTAACATTTTTCCCCCAATTTTTGGAGACAATAGAATATAGAAAAACAGGAATAATATAATTCTGCTGCTACAAATCAAATAGAAAATAAAATAAATTATTAATATTACTAAATGTATTTTAAACATTAGTATTGCACTTTTCCCTGAAAGGTAGTTTCGAACAAACAAGAAAAATCTAATCACAGTTCTGTCAGTTCACATTCTGCATAAAAATAACATAAAAATTCCACATGAAGTACAACATTAACAAGAAGGTAAACTGGTATTCTGTTTAAACAAACTGAAGAGAAACTTTGACAACACAATGAACCAAATTATTATTTCAGGACAGAGAACAAACTGTTTAGGACACTGTGTGTATTTGTGTGTGCCTGTGTGCACGGGGGATTTTTTTTTTTTTTTTTTTTTGTCGGAGCTGGGGGGGTAGGGGGGGCGTGCAGTTATATACCTGGGGGTGCGGTTCATAACTAACGTAACGAACGCTGTCGTGAAACGAAAGTGAAACTTTACATACTTTCAACGTTCTATTTATTCTTCTGTTATACAGCGTACGTGATAGACAGACAGACAGACAGACAGACAGACAGAGCTAGTGTAAGTGTTTTAGAACTACCGTAGTTCCTAGGGGCCAAACAACGTCCGTCTTATTAACGTCTCTTTCCTCGTTGTTGTCTTTCACCTGAACCTGAACTGATCCAAACTGGACTGGACTGATGGCAGAGGGTCTTCAGTCTCTTCCTTCCAGGTTCACATCATATTTATTGTTTTTTTTTTAACCTTATATCAACTAATTCATATTTCGGGTCAATGTGTGCTCCTTTATTAAGTCCGTGTGAAACTTGCGCGGATTTAAAGTTCCATGTCGAACGATGTCTTTCATTCCTTTTTCTTTTTCTCATCATACTGTGCCGTTTCGGTACAGCTGTGTACCGAACCAAACAGGTGTGCACCGAAACGGTTCGGTACGTGTACCGTTATAGGCCTACTAACTAGCACAGTCCACCTCTGGAACCTGATTGGACACCTAGGGGGCCGGTGCCACCCCAGCTGATTGACAGGTCACACATTTAGAGGAGAAGAGATTTTGTTGCCAATAGTTCAACTATGCGAGTAGGCTAACGTTATGAAAGGCTAACATTATGAAAGGCTAACGTTATCCGGTGTTTGCCTCATGTTGAATACATTTTACATTAATGCAGCTGCTTGTGTGACCAATAATACCAACAATCAATAGTGAGCAAATACTACTGATGGATTTTTGGGTAAACTAAATAGAGTAGTCTGACATGTCACCGTTTCTAAAACAGGGCATTTTTCTGGACTACTTTAAAAAAGGGTAAAAATTGAGAGTATATCCACTTCTCCTCGGACCACTACACCACTGCCCCTCAGCCCCAACAACATTGCAACAGTGGTGCAATTATAATTTTTATTGACAGAAACATCAATATTGTAACAATACTTTTTGCTTTTCCTTGAATTTTTGTTGTGTAAATTAAAAATAACTTAGATTTTTGCTTGAACAATATAAATAAACTCAACAAGACAGCTCCCTGAGACAATATTTTTCCAAACAAAAATAGGAAATGTGATATTTTCTTAAAACTATGACAATAAAGTTACTTTTTTTTTTTAATAACAAACAAATCTTGGTAACAAACATGAACATTTTAACAGAATTAGTGGCTGCAATGAGCCCGTTTCCATTGCACATCTCAGAACATTAAAGTGCAAACTGTGCAAAAACAGAAACATTGCACTTTTTTTTTTCCAGTCAAATACTTATCCACTCTTCAAACCTAAACTCTTTGTCTAGTCTAGTGACAGATCATCATGTCAGTAGATTTATTTGTTGTACGTCCCTAAAATGAGTCCAGGATGCTCCAACGCTAAAACATTAGTTCCACCTGCTACATATTCTAACCTGAAGAAAAAAAAAACACCCAGGAGACATCCCATGCCTCCCCTGGGTTTGAGAAACACTGTTCTAAGGCAAGAAAAAACATAACTATATTTATTTTCAGGGGATTTATAATAAAAACATAATTAAGAATGCCATATCCCATTCCTGCAGACAGATCCCCTGCACCTTACACATCGGAACTATTATTATATTCAATTTCTGTTACTTTATTTGGATTTATCTACAATGTCAGTAAAGATGATGTTATTTCCACTGTGAAGAAGATGCCAAAGCATTCCAAATGCATATGTTATGTTATGTGTGGGTGAAAGCCTGTTCTCATTATTCATTATTCACATCCATTTGGAGCTTAAGGATGTTCATTTCATTACATTCCATTTCAGAGATTAAATCCCCCAAAATCCTACACCAAAAGAAGAGGAAGAAGAAAACAACGGTGATGACCATAAAGCACTGTGTCATGCATTTCTTCATGCAGATAACTCAAGTCACACACTGTTATATTTGGGTGCTTCTGTGACACTGGTACCGAAAAACAGGAAATGGGCGATAAAAATTCAAACCAGATGTAGACTAATGTTATGAAGCAAGTTTGGAAGCACTTTGGGTCTATTTTAAGAATAAATACTGAGATAAAAGAGAAACTATTTTTCAGATCTAACACATTTTTATATTATTTTACATTGTATTTAATACAAAAATCTATATGTAACAGACTGTCAAAAGGACACAAAAATTACACACTACTGTTTTTTTTTTTTTGAAAATCTCTTTATTCTCTCACAGACACATTTTGGGAATTGAACTAATTCTCACAAAAATGGCTGCTGTTGCAAAATCATTTGTGATTTATATGCGTTTAACTGGGCAGGCTCTGCATGTAACACAAGTGGACACAATGGGTTACATACAAAACCTGGAATGAGACTGCCGATTCATGAAAAACCTGCATGTCTGGATTAGATCATCCAATTTACAACGGTGTCTTTATTTATAGCGCTATATAAGACCATTTACAGCCATGTTTTCAAGATAAAATGCACTGACGCCTAGGTCGCTTTTCATGTCCCAATTTTGGTCTTATTTTTGGGCCAAATATTTTATTAAAAAATCATTTTGGGATGGCTCAGAGAAAGAATATAATTTTTTTGCATTTATCTGAGGTCATCATTAGGTACATCCTGGGGGGAAATATGTGTACATTTCTATTTTGTTATTGGGTCTAAAAAGCAGATACCACAATGGACCCAGTTTCATACACAGGACATTTGTGGTAAAATATAGAGTAAAATTTACTCAAATTGAAGAAAATTTTACTCTACTCAGATGACATTTGGTCCCTCTCTAAAAAGAATTAAAGTTACTCTTTGGGTAGAGCTCCCCAAACTCAATTTAGAGCCAAATTTACTCAATATAGCGCAAAATTTATTTTCTTTTTGAGGAAAATACTTCTGACTCTGGAAAAAATGCTCAGTAATTGTTCCTGTGTAGAAACACCTATTTGGCAAACATATTACCATCTGCGTATCTTTAGCATAATGCAGTTTTTCAGGTTTGTTGCTTTTTGGTCAGAATTAGTATTCCCAGTCACATCATTTTTGCACGTACATTACTCAACCACTAACCAACGCAACTGAATGAATTGTCTATTACTGCTTCGATATTAGAAAATATTTGTTTTAATATTGCTACCATTGTGTAACAGGCAATTATTTTTTTTGATGAGTGCCTCTACATAATGATGAGAGGAAACGTAATCTAATTTCTACTTTCATTTACGGGACAGATTGTTGAAACGGAGTAATAACTACGTCCTCTGCCCCTCGCTGCTGCTCCTCCTCTCTCCTCGCCTCGTCTTCTCCTCATCCTCACCCTTCTTTTTCGCTCCTTGCCTATTTTGGCCCCATTCATTCCTTGCAGAATGCATTCGAAACCATGCAAATGAGAACAAGTGAACAAATGAATGTTTCATGAATGCTTTTATGATGAGAAAATGCAAATGAGGATGAGTGAATGAATGAATGTTTAATGAACGCTTGTTTAATGAAAAGGACTTATTAACTAGAGCGCTGACTTAGCACTGCACCACGGCCCAGGCCCACCACGCATGAAAGGATCACATTATATTTTGGCAAGGAGGTGATACAATACATTTAGATGAACAAGCACCACTAATCAGTTGGACCTGATTGACAGGACAGACATATTGAATTAGCATTTAACTGTCACTTTCCCTCGCCCGCTTCGATTTGTTTTGGATAGTACTGAACAAACATGCAATCTGAGGAGGTAAAATTGGATGGGATGTGCCAACCGAGCCTCGTTTTTTGGCTTCTGTGGCAGAGCAGAGGATAGAAGCCCACACATGAGGGAGATTTATCATCCCCCTCATTAGCTCCTGTTGTCATATTTACCCTCATATCACACAGAGAGGTGGGAAAAAAACAATATTTAATTTCACCCCCATGTCCTCTAGAAGATGCTTGAAGGGCTGAGAAGCCAGAGTGTGTGGGTTCGGATCTATTTGTGTCGCCTCTCTGTGTCCATGATGAATATTTGTGTCTTTGTTCACACAGTAAAACCCTACATGAGTGTGTTTGACTCTATTTCAAGACCTGTAATCTCTTTAAAGCCAATGTGGAGCCACGTTTTTCTCTTTAACCTATGTATCTAGACAAAAGAGGAAAAAATATTGCAATATCTTTGATCGTCGGGAAAAAAAATGTCTACCTGTACATGTGTGTTCTACAGTGAATGAGGTTCACAGATGGCTGTTGTCTCCGTTCTTGTAACCAAACACTGTCTGGGACAAAATTCTGGCAGTTTCAGAAATGTCTAAGTCTCACAGTGTGACTGCTGTTGTCATTTACATCTACTTATCAAACTACATAAACGCATTATGAAGTCACACACTGATCTACACAACAGAGGGTGTGTGTGTTTATGTGAAAAAAACTACTAAAGGTAAAACTGTCGTCCCAAGTGGCCTTCTTTTTTCCAATTTATAACCAGTTTCTTCTCTCTATTCCTTCACCTTGACTTTGGATCTTTTTTCGTACTCATATATACTATTATTATAACAGTGTGACCTTTAGCTTAGCTTCATTGTTGACAACTGTAGTAGTGCAATAGACAATACTGGCTGAAGATGAAAATACTACTACTACTACTAATACAATAATACTACTACTACTACCACTACAATAATACTAATACTAATATTACTACTACTACTACTACTCCTACTACTACTACTACTACTACTAATAATAATAATAATAAGAAGAAGAAGAAGAAGAAAAATAGGTGGTGCCAGGCACAACAAACCCCACCCCTCGCACATATCTTGCCCATTATAAGTAAATGGGAAGATTTTAAAAATTAAAAAAAAAATGTGAACATTGATCTACTGTTCCCAAAATGTAATGACATCCATTCTGGGTCAGTGGCAATCTGTAAAGTCATTTTGGTATGAATTCAACCAATGGTTTTGCTGCTACAGGCATTTAAAATTTTGCCAATTATAAGTGAATAGGGAAAAAATAATTTTAAAAATTCATAAAAAATTTAAACTTCGACCTACTTTTCCTAAAATGTAATGAGATTTATTCTGTGTCACTGGCAATTTATAAACCAAATTTGATATGAATTCAACTGATAGTTTTACTGCTAGAATGTTAAAAAACAAACAAGCAATCCTAACCAAAAACAAAACCCCTTACCTCCCTTTCAGGGCGGGGGGGGGGGGGGGGGGGCAGGATGCTAAGAAGGGGAGCCCTTCAGCGTTGTAAAGAAGGTGTTTCCTGAAAGAAACAACTAGATTCTTCATTTGCTTCTGTACAGACGGGATCATCAAAATATGAACTTATGCTTAAATAGCTATGCCCTATAGATCTATGTGAGCTTTGTCTCTGAAGCTGAAATTGACTTTTAGATCTACATGTCTTTAATGAGGGCATGTTGCCAGTTACATTGTGTTTCCAAAACAGGATTAGTATTATCAGTGGTAGTATCTAGTATAACCACCCACACCAACTTCAAACATTCAAGATTCGCAGTGATTCAGGATTACCATTTAATACTTTGTCAGATGTAATTTTGTCATCTTCACATGAGTTATTAGTCTAGACAAATGTTCCTACTCCCCGTTGTGTTTTCTTCCTCTCATATTGAACGGCCGATGACAGACTAATTTGTGTAAATGATCAGGAAGTCCAAAAAACCAACCATGGTTCCGTTTCATCTGCACCAACACTACCTGTTTTTGTCTGACCAGAGTTGAGCTGTTTATTCCATGATCTGAGGGAGGTTTCACACACCATAAACTTTGTCTCAGATCTAAAATCCGGACCACACAAGTTTAGTGCACCTTAAATTAAATATATCCTGAGGGTATTTACTGATTCCTCCAACTTGAGCTCCATCTGGCCTTTCTCCTCTCTTCAATACCCACATTATCTGCCTCTAATACAGTGGGTCCCAACCTTTTTTTGGCTAATGACCCCATTTTAACATCATAAATTTCTGGTGACCCCAGACATCCAAAACGGAGACTTTTTTTTGCTAAAATTAACATTTGTTTTTAGCTTGCCAGCCAACAGGCCATAAGCTATTGTCGTCATGCGGCATCCGTCGTCGTCTGTCGTCCGTTACAAAGATTTCAATTGTCTTCTTCTCCGAAACTACAATTCCAATTGACTTCAAACTTGGTATACAGCTTCTTTATGATGATGTCAACAAAAGTTAGTGAAATTATTTGGATCCGGATCTGATTCTGGATTTGGTGCGACTTTGACAAATGCCCCCATTATAAGAGATAGGAAGTGGATCAATGCAATAACTCAGTAAATATAAATGATATCCAGTGTAAATTTCTACAGTCCAGCCCTGATGGGGAGATGACCAAAACATAATGTTCACATGCTGATCAGGATCTTCCTCTGGATCCGGGAAATTACGGAAAATTTAACATGGGCTCTTATGGGGAAAAAATTCAATCGTCTTCTTCTCCGAAACTCCAGTTCTGATTGACTTCAAACTTGGGATACAGCTTCTTTATGATGATGTCAACACAAGGTATTGAAATTATTTCGATCCGGATCTCATTCTGGATTTGATGCGACTTTGAAAAATTTTCCCATTATAACAGATAGGAAGTGGATTGATCCAATAAATCAGGATCAATGATATCAAGTTGGAATTTGAATTTTTTACAGATCTGATTGGAATATGAGCAAAACATGGACTATTTCTGTAATAGAATAAATACACAGAACTGGGTGATAATAAATGGCATCTGGATACATTTCCCAAAGCTTTTAATTTGGCGGGTAAGCTACAGGGCCATTGGTCCTATTTTTAATCATGTAATATTTTGCTATATTATGTTGCAAATAAATGTTAATTTTAGATGACATTTAGTCTATATAATGTATATTATTATGGACAGAGGCAGTAAATCCAGGTGTAGATTACTGCACAAAGTGAGAATTTTATTTTCCTTGGTCAGGATATGTACAGTCAGTCCAGCTTGGATTTACAAGGCTGACAATTAATACTGAGCAAACAAGAACTCAAACTATGAATTATGAAAGAGCTGCAGCATCTGAAACTGACCACAATGAACATTTGACAGAACAACAGAACCACAGCGCTTCAGTTTCAGCTTCACAGTTTGTCATGTCTTTTATGGATTGGGATTGTCTCTGTCAACTCACCATATATTCTTTATTAGTACATTTTTTTAATTTTAATTTTAATTTTTATCAGTTACCAGAAATTTCAGGCAACCCCATTTGAATTCCAGGCGACCCCACGTGGGGTCCCGACCCCAAGGTTGAAAAACACTGTTCTAATGGTTGGTACCAAATATTCCACATCAATAGTTTTCAACAGTTATGGAGTACATCACATCCTTCAGGTCACCCAGCAGGTGTTAAAAAAAAGGTTAATCACCAAGTAGCAGGGTAGTGTTTTATAATCCCAGAGTGAATTTATACCCTAAACTGAACCGTATTATTCCAACGACCGTCATTATCCCTCATATTAGCTTAGCGGGGAGAACGTGCCAAATGGCAAGGGCCACTCTGTCTCCTATTTGACCTTCCACACCCACTCTAACACTCACCACATATGCTCCGTCTCTCCCTCCATCCCCGGCCCTCCCCTCTATCTCCCAATCTCCCCTCTCTCTCTCTCTCTCTCTCTCCCCTGTTGTTACAGTTGCGTTAGGGGGAAATGGGGCTTAACAAAAATATTGTCAAACTGCCTGGAAAGCCGAGGGGAGGAAACTGGGCGAGCATAACCAAATAGCCTCAATTTGAATTGCTAATTTGAGATCCAAAATAAAAAAAAAAAAAAGTGTTGACAGAGCTGAGAGCAGGGCAGGGGGAGAGTAGGTCCTTAATAAAGCAACGGCGTTAACTCTTGGGTGAACGGCTTCAGAGACAGATCAAAGCTTTTTTAAAGAAGGGCGGACTTAAGCTTCTTCTACAGACCTTTCTCACCCGTACACCTCTCTTTCTCAGTCGCTCTGTTTCCCACTAATTCCGTCCCTTCAGTTGCTAGCCTCCACAATCCCCCCCCCTCCCTTTTTTTTTTTTTTTTTTTTCTCTCTCTCTCCACAGCTTGGGCTTTTTGGATGAGAACCATTTCTTCCTCAAAGAGCATGCAAATTTGTAAATGTATGTGAGACAGAGACATAGACTGAGGCAGGGAGAAAAGGGAGGAAGAAG
Organism: Sphaeramia orbicularis; assembly: GCF_902148855.1. NCBI lineage: Eukaryota > Metazoa > Chordata > Actinopteri > Kurtiformes > Apogonidae > Sphaeramia > Sphaeramia orbicularis. The sequence continues at coordinate 38,212,218 of NC_043973.1, forward strand.
GCGAGCTTTGTTTGAGATGTCTAAATTGGGTCGCCTTTGTGCAAATCCACTGATCTCCTTCGAATGAAAAAGGGAAACATGTGCTTTTGTCGGACTAATAGGCTGTCCACATACCATGAAAATGTCTGCATTGTGTCAGCATATGTATATATATGAACTGCACGTGTGTGATGTAGCGCTGTACGTGTGTGTTCATGTAATGCTGATGCAGTATGGGGGTCACACCGGAGGGACCCACACATCAAAACACAAGCCTATACTCATGTGGGATAGAATCATGAACACAACTGGTGGAAGAAACTCACGCCCAACTCTCACAAATTTCCACGTGAGGTGCGACATTATATATGTTTCTGTCGTTTTATGTTCACATTACAGGGCTGAGATGAATCCATCAAAGTGCTGTAAGTGATTCAGTGATATGATACACCATAACACACTCAAAGGGGTTTTCATTTATTGATATGATGATACACTACATAGTTCATTATTTTTGGTCTGTTGGTCAATTAGTTGATTCATCTCCATCTTCAGCTCCCATCCAATCCAATTTTATTTATAAAACATTTAAACTCAGTGCTGTGCAGTGGGCGACACGGTGGTGCAGTGGTTAGCACTCGTGCCTCACAACAAGAAGGTCCTGGGTTCGATTCCAACACCAGTCGACGGGGGGTGGGACCTTTCTGTGTGGAGTTTGCATGTTCTCCCTGTGTCTGCGTGGGTTCTCTCCGGGTACTCCGGCTTCCTCCCACCATCCAAACACATGCACTGATAGGTTAATCGGTTAATCTAAACTGCCCGTAGGTGTGAATGTGAGAGTGAGTGTTTGTCTCTATATGTTCAGCCCTGCGATGAACTGCCGACTTGTCCAGGGTGTACCCCGCCTTCGCCCCTATGTAGCTGGGATAGGTTCCAAGCGACCCCCGTGACCCTAGTGAGGATAAAGCGGGTTCAGATAATGAACGAATGAATGAACTCAGTGCTACTTTTGTGGCAGTTCCTCCATATTTAACCTTTCCTACGTGATTTATCACCATTCATTGTATTACTGTCATCTGTATTTTTCATTTTTTAGTGACAATCATGTATTTTCTCATATTTAATTTGTAGATGTTCATAAAAGCTCAGATGAAAATTGAGGGTTATTACATCGAAAACTACAGAGGCCCAGAGGTGCAACAGCCAAAAAAATCTTCCACTCTAAGAAAAAAAAAAGAGATTGTGATTTATTTAAAAAGAGGTATCTGAAAAATAAATGTACCCCTTAAATAAAAATAAACTTGCATGAAAAATAAAACTTTTTCATGAAAAAATTTGTAATAACAAATAAATTTGTACAAAGAAATAAAATAAACTTGTATGATTTTTTTTTTTTTTTAATAAAATAATTTCCCCAAATGAAATAGACTTCTACCAACCTCCACTTCCAGTGGTTGAGTTCCTTAGTATTAGCCACATTAGCTGACCGCCTAAAAAATTTTCAGTCCATGCTTTTATTTTTTGTGGTGGCCTTAATTTTAAACTAATTTCACATAAACAGCACCCCCCTTAATTGAAAAGGTGGATGGTGAGCTTTTGGGTTTTTTTTGTTTTTTTTTATGAACCTAATTTAAAAAGTGAAGTGGTTTTCTATTTTTTTAGGCATATGAAGTTTTATATTTTCAAACATCCTTTTTTTTAATAAATGTATTTTTCAAATGAGCAATTGTCTTTTTTTATTTGGATGATATTTATTTTGGGGTATCATATTTTAAAACTTAACATTGAATTAAATTTTTGATGTTGCTCAATTTTATTTTGAGACACTTTTTTTGTAGAAGTCTATTTTATTTGAGGAGATTATTTTCTTTAAAAAAAAAATACTACAAGCTTATTTTATTTGTTAGTACAAATGTATTTTTTGTAGGAGATAGTTTTGTTCATACAAGTTTATTTTTATTTAAGGGGTACATTTATTTTTTTAGATACTTCTTTTAAAATAAATCATAATCTCTTTTTTTTCTTATAGTGGCAAATTTTTCCGACTGTTGCACCTCTGGGCCACCGCGAGAAACAGAGAATACTGAAGAAAAAATGACTTTTTTTGCAAAATATATCACTAACTGAATATAAGTTTATGGTGTTCACAAACAGAAAAAAAAGGAAGAACATGTTTTATTGTCTGTTAATGGTGTTACGATTGAGAAGGTTTCAGAAATTCATTTTTTGGGTGTAATAGTGGATGATAAATTAACATGGGAGCCACATATTGCTTATGTAAAAAAACAGGTGTCTAAAAATATTTCTGTATTGAGGAAAGCCAAATATGTTTCTGATTATAAAGCAATGAGAATTTTATATTGTTCACTTATTCTTTTTTCCCTCTATATTTAACCTTTCCTAAGTGATTTATCACCATTAATTGTATTATTATTATCTGTATTTTACATTTTTTAGTGAGAATCATGTATTTTCCTATATTTATTTTGCTGATCATGTAGATGTTCATAAAAGCTCAGATTAAAATTGAGGGTTATTATTTCAAAAACAGAGAATACTGAAGAAAACGTGACTTTTTTTTAGCAAAATATATCACTAACTGAATATAAAAATGAGCCTCCCCACCCACTGTCATCTATCAAACTACGTATGTTTCACTGGTGAATCAATGTTGTAGAAGACTACGGTGTTTCCACGGTAACTACGGAGCCTCTGAACATCCAGATGGGTCATATCTGATGACCATGAAAAGATGACTAACTGCATTTTACCTGAATTATTTAGTCAGTTAGTTTAGTTCTGTTTTATTTTAAACACATAGAATCATCAGATAACAAAGATCCGTACAACATGGTCAAACTAAATTTTTCTGTGCTTGAAAAGAAGTGGGAAGAAGTAGAACTTATTGATGCCCACCCCTTTTTAGAAACTAATAATTAAATTAATTCCACTTCCTTTGCTTTGTTAACACACTTTTTTCTGTATATTTTTTACAATTACACAAAACATCCATACAAACCATTCACATACACTTTTTTGGTCACCTCACACAATTAGATTTGCATAATCAACCATTCTTAATATAAACTATAATATTATTTATATGCACTTTAACCCTTTCATGCATACTGGTCACTGCAGTGGACAGCTACTCTACAGCTGTTCTCTTGTATTTTCATGGATTTTGTTGTTCTTTTCTGTTTTTTTATTGTTTTGTTTTGTTTGTTTGTTTGTTTTTTTTTACACATATCCTTATTAAAGTTTTAAGACACTACATATCTTTTCTGACATGAATTGGTAAAATTATGTAGCTCTCTCCTGACCATAAACCCCCAGAATCACAAGCCCGCCCCATAGTTTTCACACAGTTTATCAGTAAATACATGTTTCTGTGTGTCAAAAATTAAATGTGTGGTGTCCAGCTGAGTGGACATTTTTGCAACTTCATGAAAAATAGGTTAATAAGAATTTTTTTTTTTTTTTTTTTTTCATTTTTTTTAATGTTTTTTTTTTTTTTTTTTTTTTTTAAATAATTTTTTTTAATTTTATTTTATTTTTTAATTTATTTTTCAGAAGAAAATTTTCAATTGCATTGTTGTTTTCATGCCTAAAGAGGAATAAAAACACTCAGGAAAAAATTTTGATTAAGGTTCTCATAATTCATGCATGAAAGAGTTAAATATTTCAGCGTATTGATGGGATTAATGAATCAACAGTTATTAAACATGTCAGCTCAGTAGATTATTTTGGCCGACGGTGGATATTTGGGCCTTTATGGGTTAAAAACAACCACAGTGGACTAAAGTGCTGCACAGAAGACTAAAAACACAGTGAATAAAATGAATCAAAGCATTAAGAAACATTAAAATCACATAAAAACAAGTTAAAATATAACAACATAAGCAAAATGTCAACATTGCAAGAGTGTCAAAAAGCCAACGAGAACAGGTGGGTTTTAAGAGGAGATTTAAAAACAGGCAATGAGGAGGCCTGTCTGATATGCAGAGGAAGGTCATTCCACAATCTGGGACCAGAAACAGCAAAGGCCCGATCTCTTTGGAGCTTACGCTTTGTTGTCGGCGCCACCAAGAGCGGCGGATCAACTGATGTTAGAGAGCGAGTGGGTGTGTACGAGTGAAGGAGCCATGGAGGGATTTAAAAACAAATGAAATGATTCGAAACTGGATTCTATAATGAACAGGCAGCCATTGGAGCGATGGGAAAACCAGAGAAATGTGCTCATATTGACAAAAGATGCACAGCATCGGAAAAAGTCAGGTATTCACTTCTGCATTCAAAAGGAAAATTCCAGAAGGCATGGGGGTCCTTTTCAATGTGTGAATGTGAGAGTGAATAAATAATGGGTCAATAATGTAAAGCGCTTTGAGTGTCCCAAAAAGCACTATAGAAATCTAATCCATTATTATTAATAATAATAATAATAATAATAGTAATAATAAACTTTATTTGTATAGCACCTTTCATACAGAAATTGTAGCCCAAAGTGCTTCACATTGATTGAAAAAATACAATATTAAAATACATTAAGATTTGATTATACATCAAGAAATAAAATGAAATTTGAGAGAAATACAATAAAATTAAAATAAATATAAAAACAGCGCACATTAAAATATTTGATTATGCATAGAATTTTTGAAGTGCAAGAAATAAGATGAAATTTATTATTATTATTATTATTATTATTATTATTATTTTTTTTTTTTTTTTTTTTTTTTTTTATTATTTGTTACTCCCTCAGAGTTTAATCAAGGCTCAACATAGTTCTTGGGTTTAAACAGCCATTTATTTGGACAATCAAATCTTGCGCTTGCCCAACAGTGATGATGCCTAAACAATGCCGTCAGACCTAAAGAAAATAAAATATTAAGACTTACATTAACTTACAAAAGTATAAAGATTTGACACAAGATGACGAAATGAATGCCCATTAAACGAAATTTTAAAAAAGCACACATATAAAATAACAGGCTTAATTGGCTTCACATAGCATTCACGTGACTTATTAACAAAGAAAACTGACAACTTTACCTCATTGGCCGCATAGACTCCAAAGGAATAAAACAGAGGGTTTCACAGCGTCTTCTTAAAAGATATGTTTTACATTTCTTTGTTCAGCTCTTGAATTGTACTTTTGCAGATCTTACAGTTAGAACACGTTGGGCAGGATAGCCTCATGTGGCTCATGGAGTGCACAACTAATCTTTTCCCCTGGGGGCGACGTGAACATGCAGAACAAACATTTTGGTTCCCCTCTTACCTCTATGTTTTTAAATCAAACAAATAAAATGTATTTTCTATGAATTTACCGCATTTTGTGAATTATTTATTTATTGACTATTTAAATGAATTATTACTGTGAATGTGTTATGTTTTTAAATACTCTTGAAAATTATGAACTGAATATATGAGTGATGCCTTGGACGGCAGCAACATTATTATTATTATTATTATTATTATTATTATTATTATTATAAACATGTTTCAGGCGTTATGAACATTTGACATTATCCCAATTTACCAATCTAGCTCCATGCATCATAGTTATGATAGGCTAACACCGATATACGAAAGCTAGCAGGCAGTGACTAGGGATTATTTTTGATTTTTGTTAATTTTGTATTTTATTTTATTTCTCTTTAGTATTACTCTTCTTGGTCTTAATGTGCTAATATGTTGACACACATCTATTCATATAACTTGTCTGTAACAACTGAATGCCTACGCACTATGTTCTGGAAAACAAATAAAAATATTTTAATTTAAAAAAAAAAAAAAAAAAATACACAGCAGTATTTTGTACCATTTGAAGATGAGCGATGGAAGACCCACTAATCTCCAAATACAATGCATCACAGTTGTCTAAAATATTAACAGCTATTCAATGCATTGCCATAAGATAAAGTAGAAAAAAACACAAACACCCCCACCTGTCGTTAACAAAGCAAAAAGGTAAGAGAGTTCCATTGGATAATTACTGCAGTGATTAATATGTTTTAGCAGGAAAAGGATGCAAAGAGAAGATTCTCATCCCTTAAACAACCACAAGTTTGCAACGGAGCATAAAGATTGGACAGTTCCAGGATTCATTGGGTTGACAGAGTGGTTCAGGGACCATGAGACATCATTTTGACACACAGAGTCCAGACCTGAACCGCATTTAGAGCCAAAGTCCCACCACTACAGGTTGTGCCCCATGGAACCAAGTTTCTGAAAAAAAAATGGCATTGCAGCTGTTTGAATTACGTCATTATTTAACCCAGCGGTTTCCAGCCTTTTTTGTCTCGTGACCCCATTTTACCATCACAAATTTCTGGTCACCCCAGACATTCAAAACAGAGACTTTTTGTTTTGTTGCTAAAAGTAATTTGTTTTTGATCATGTAATAGTTTACTATACTGTGCTGCAAATAAACGTTAATTTTAGGTGACATTTAGTCTATATAATGTATATTATTATGGACGGAGGCAGTAAATCCACGTGTAGATTACTGCACAAAGTGAGAATTTTATTTTCCTTGGTCAGGATATGTACAGTCAGTCCAGCTTGGATTTACAAGGCTGACAATTAATACTGAAAAAACAAGAACTCAAACTATGAATTATGAAAGAGCTGCAGCATCTGAAACTGACCACAATGAACATTTGACAGATAAACAGAACCACAGTGCTTCAGTTTCAGCTTCACAGTTTGTCATGTCTTTTATGGATTGGGATGGTCTCTCTCAACTCACCATATATTTTTTATTAGTACATTTTTTTAGTTTTTATTTTCATCAATTACTAGAAATTTCATGAGACCCCCTTTGAATTCCAGCCGACCCCACATGGGGTCCCAACCCCAAGGTTGAAAAACACCGATTTAACCCATAAAGACCCAAACAACCACATCTATTAGTCTAAAATGTTTAATAACTTCAGATCCACTAATCTTATCAATACATGTAAATAAATGGTGTAAAATACAGTTTGTCATCTTTTTATGGTCATCAGATATGACCCATTTGGACGTTCAGAGGCTCCATAGTGAATGTGGAAACACTGTCATCTTCTACAACATTGATTCAAACCCATGGAGTTGGATCAATGACAGTGGATGGAGACACTTATTTTATGATCAGTTAATGATATATTTTACTAAGTTTAACCTTGAGTGCCAAGAAAGGCGCCTATAAATAAAATGTATTTTTATTATTATTATAAAAAAGTCACATTTTCTTTAATTTTCTCTGTTTTTGGTATTATAACCTCCAGGAGTCTGGGTCTGCTTGAGGTTTCTGCCTGTTAAAGGGAAGTTTTTCCGCACCACTGTCACCAGTCACAAGTGTTTGCTCCTGGAGGATTCTGTTGGGTTTCTGTAAATTGGCTTAGAGTCTGGTTTTGACCAACTCTATATATAAAGTGTCATGAGATAACTTTTTTGTTGTGATCTGGCGCTATATAAATAAAATTCGATTGATTGAGTGATTTGACTGGTTTTCCCCTGTAAGTCGCTTTGGAAAAAAGCGTCTGCCAAATGCATAAACATAAACATATAACCCTCAACTTTATTTCTGAGCTTTTATGGACATCGTGATCAGTGAATTAAATACAGGAAAACATCTGATTTATACTTAAAAATGCTAAATACAGAGGATAATGTTAGAATACATAGTGATAAATTAGTTCAGAAAACTTAAAAAATAGAGAAGAATTCATTTGGTAACAGACACACAAGTAGCACTGAGTCTTTATGGGTTAAACATAGAATATTTGTCAGTGTAAACGATCATTTTACAAGTTGAGAAAGTTGCAGTTTATAGTAGAACTGTTGAAGTATCAGACTGTAAAAATACACAAATACAAAGACTACACGCCCTAAAGACGTGGAGGTGACCTCATTGTAACTGTCTGAACCTACTGAACATGTCTTTGCAGCTTCAGGATGACCAGTCCACAGTCATTTTCACATCTTTTAATGTTTTTTCACTTCGCTGTCAGAGAGTAAGGTATTATGTTCCAAGATAATGGCATAATGGTGTTGGTGACATGTATCAAGTATAAAAAGAGACAGAGTCATGGCCCTTCTTAACCATCCATGAACCATACATTTCTTGTCTCGTGAAATAAGCCTTTAAATCGACAAATATCCTAAGTGTAAATGTTTGCATAATTCAACTGCGATCAAAAGACTGAATTGAGGTCAAATGGGTTACAGGAGGTTAGAAGAGGTGGAATCTTTGGAATGTAACGAAGACTTTCCACAGTGTCTGACTCTCCATTATCAATACAAGATTTTGCCAAAAAATTTACACAAGTCTGCATACAAACTGATACATTTATTATGGGATTTCATAAGCACAGTGTGGTATAAATGACCCCAAGGTGAAGGCATCCTGTGATCAAAGCAAAAGGTGATGCACTGAAATACCCTGTGTGACCAAATTGTGTATATTATGATCATTAAACTGCAGATAAAAAGACAGTTTATGTTCATCTGTTTTCCAAACTTACCACTGTAGAGCAGGGGTGTCAAACTCATTTTAGTTCATGGGCAACATTCACCCCAATATGATCTCAAGTGGGCCAGCCCAGTAAAATAACAATGCAAAAAGTCAAATTACATTATGATAACGTTTACATTTACAACATTTCCTTAAAAATCTGAATAACATGAACAATTTGAAATGTCTTCAGAAGAAACAAGTGCAATTTTAACAATATTCTGCTTCAATTTATCATTTTATCATTTGCACATGTGCATTACAACTTACATTACAATTACAAATACACAAAACATTTAGTAACAGGCAGAATATTGGTAAAATTGCATTTACTTCTCTTAAGACATTTCAGGTAGTTCATATTTGTTCAGGTTATTCACATTTTTTTTGTAAAAGGATAGTTTGTCAGTATCAACATTTTCATGTAATTTAATTTTTTTACACTAAAACAAAGATAACAAGAAAAGCATTCAGAGAGCACAGACCTCCGCCAAGACAGATCTGTGTGTGTGTTTGTCCCCCCCCTCATCACTGCCAAAATTTAGTCATTTGTTCCTTGTGCCAGTATCAACATTTCCTCAAAATTTCATGAAAATCCATCCATAACTTTTTGAGTTAAAAGAGTTGAGGTAAAAATTTTGAGTTTTTGAGTTGAGGTAAAAATTGCAGTTGTCATTATTTTTAGGTTATTATGATAATATTTGACTGGTCTGACCCAATTGAGATCTAATTGCTCTGTATGTGGAACCTGAATTAACCTCCTCAGACCCAGCTATGGGTTTTCTGTCCACATTTATGGACAAGAGTTTCGCAACTTTATACAAAAAAAAAAAAAGAAAAGAAAACTGTCCACCAACAAGGACATTCCATAAAAAAATTTAAAAACTGCATCTGAAAAAACTGTTGCATCATGATGTTTCCAATATTGGCACTTATAAAAAACAAAAAAAGCTTGTACTTTGCTGACATTTCCTGGGTCTCAGGAGGTTAAAATGATTTTTACATCACTGATAGATTTGGCCCCCGGGCCAAATGTTTGACACTTGTACTGTAGAGTGTTAACAAAGCACTACAGAACACTTCTGTACAACAGTACAAAAAACTATTTTTTTGCATATTGTCAAGTCTATTGCTTTATCAACAAAACTGTCAGGATTTGAGAAGTTTATAATTTCATACTGAATAACAGTTTTATCTATTTTTCTTTCTTTCTTTCTTTTTAACAACACCCTGCAGATTTGAAGGCCATAATCTTGAGAAGCTTGTTAAACACTGACATGAGCACAAGTTTCTGATGAACATGCATGGGAGGAATATATTGAATCACCCACTCTCAGTAAATCAAATGTAGTGAAGAAAATAAATACTTCTCAAGTAACACAAAACACATCATGTTAAGAACAAAATACACCCTGACTGGTCACCATTGTATCTTAAATGTAACCTGACAAGTGGGACATGCAGCCATTGTTTTTGGAATTGTCCAAGAATATCTACACTCCAGCCATGCATAACTAAAGAGATTAGCGCAATATTATAAAAAAAAAAAAAAAAAAAAAAAAAAAAAAACAGAATTTGGACATAAGCAAAGAGGCTGCTTAACAAATGTCCCTTTTTAGATAGAAAATACAGACTATAAAAATGTAGAGGGAAAAAAAGGGGAAATTGTTATGGATTTGCTCAGTATCAAGTTAAAAGGAAATGAAAACAGCTTTACATCTGAGCAATGTCATCTAAAGAGGGAAGGGCATATTGGATTAGAAGGCTGCAGGTTAATTTGCTTGTACGCAGCAGTAAATGAGCAACGATTAGTATAAATGTGTCTTGACAGTGTGAAGAATTGTTACTTAAAGCTGTAGTGTGTGATAGTTTTTTTGGCAACACTGGGCAAAAATGCCATAATTATACTTTGAGCATGTGATAATTCAAGGAGTCTGTTTACCTCTCCACACTAATGCAGACATTTTTCATGACAGATATCTACTTTTTTTTTTTATCCTGTCTGTACATGACAATGCAAAAACAACTCCAAACTGGTCCAAATGCTCTGTTGGACATTGTGGATAATACTGGATGTAGCAGATGCAGAGGCTTTAATCTGTAATGAAGGTGAAGCAGCAACAACAAGTTCAGCTCTAAACTTTAGATACCTTGCGTGTTGGTTGTGGTCAGTGGTGTAGTCCAGGGTATACGGCGGTATTCGGAGTATACCTACTTATTTTTCAGTCAGTATTGCATGTACCCACTTCTAAATCCCCCCTGATGTGCACCATTCAGTAGTATCTGAGCCAAATCGCCCATGTTTTCCCCTAGGATGGTGAAGACCCACCCTACTCGGCTTCTAATTGGCTAGTCCTTGGTACCTTCACTGATTAGATTGGTTAACTTTAGGCATGAGGACTGATGAGCCAATCAGAGGCAGAGTAGGGCGGGTCATGCCCAAGGTTATCATAGTTTTGGATTTTTCATTATAGTTTATTTTTATTTAGTTTTGACGTTTTTTCTCTAATTCAGTTAGTTTTAATTAGTTTTTAGAGCAGGTTTGCTAGTTTTTTATTAGTTTTCTTTTTTTCTAAATGCTTAGTTTTAGTTTAGTTTTAGTATTAATTTTAGTTTTGTCGTATCTTTTCTCTTCGTCACCGTTCATATTCAAATAAATCCCAGACAGGACTCTGCTGCTTTCTCCCAACTTTAGTCTCCATGTTTCCAGGTAGAGTGGGGACCAGAAGACGACTGGAAACCACAAGTGACCGCAAGTGACTGACCGTCAAGTGTCGTATGGTGATGCTAGATAAAATTGCTAGAGCGAAATAAATCAATTTCATATCAGTCTGACATTGACAAAGACGAAAATGAAGAGAATAGTATCCATAATTTTTATACGTTTTAGGTAGTTTTGTAAGCACACAATACAGTTTCAGCTAGTTATCATTTTTTTATTTTAATTATAGTTTTTATTTATTTCAGTTAACAAGAATGTTTTTTCAATTTTAGTTTTTGTCATTTCGTTAGTTTTTGTTAATAACCTTGGTCATGCCGAGGAAAATAATGCTAACTTAGCGCTAGCCACCTGTGGAACCTGACTGGACACCTCAGGTGCCACAGGTGCCAACCCTGGTCGACAGGTCACTGCACATCTCAATAGATGCGCAATTATTAGAAATGTGAACATGAAATGCAGAATAAACGTCTTTCAAATGACTGACACATATTAAGAGAACCTACTTTGATGGAATTCCTAATTCTGAGGTAAGTTTTAAAGTGGTTTCAGAATGAGTCACTGTTTTAACCCTTTCATGCATGAATAGTGAGAACCTTAGTCAAGATTTTTTTCTTCAGTGTTTTTATTCCTCCTTAGGCATGAAAAAAACAATGTGATTGAGTTTTTTTTTTTCCTATGGAGTTACAAAAATATCCATACATTTAATTTTTGAAGTAAAGAAACATGTTTAAAACCCAATATCAGAAAGTGATATGAAAACAATGAAATAAAAACATTTTTAATGCTGCTAATCTGATGTCTTCTCACATTTTAACATATTCTAATGCTAGTAATTACTCACTTCATGGAGATAATATGCAAAAAAAACTTCTCGTCTAACAAATAACAATTGATTTACACTTAAACATGTTGCTGCAGATCAGGTTTATCAAGAACAGAAAAGTTGCAGTAATGGTATGAATGTCAGTGTGTGGGATGGTGCGTAAGTGTCCACTGTGTTGGCTGATATGGAACTAAAACAACAAAACCCATGAATATACAAGAGAACAGCTGGAGAAGAACTGTCCACTGTAGTGGCCTATGCATGAAAGGGTTGAACTACTGGTCATATGACTGCACATTTAGAGAAGAGATTTTGTCGCCAATAGTTAAACTGTGTGAGTAGGCTAACATTATGAAAGGCTAACGTTATGAAAGGCTAATGTTATCCTATGTTTACCTCATGTTGAATACATTTCCATTCATGCAGCTGCTTGTGTGACCAGTAATGCCTACAAACTGCTCCTGATCAAGTCATGATAATTTTATAATAGTGAGCAAATACTACTGATGGATTTTTGGGTAAATTAAATAGAGTAGTCTGACATGCCACTGCTTCTAAAATGACGTATTTCTGGACTACTTAAAAAAATAATAATAATAAAAACATCGAGAGTATACCCACTTCTCCAGGGACCACTACACCACTGGTTGTGGTTGTGTATTCTTTACATGAGGTGGATTTACCCATAACACTGGTCCAGTCCGTCTCCCAAAGGTATCCGTGCCGACCTCGATCTACTGCAGCTCATCCACTGATTTATACACCTGGATTTCATGTTTCAGGTGCAGCTTCATTACACACAGTTCAGTTCAGTTCACATTTATTTACAAATGTATTTAAAATACATATGCAACTTATTCATATACACTTATTCAATGTATTCATAATTTACAGCAAGATATGAGCCGTTTCTCAGCATGTGTTCTTGTCTGTTCTTCCTTTCTCACATTCTCGTGAAACATCATCACTCGCAGTCCAAGTACTGTTCCAATTGCAAGTTCACATAAACCAAGAACACATTGAATACCCAGATGTTGTTCTTGTCTGCTATCTTAAACCAAGGATGCACTGGTTGGTGACTTATGTAGACTCGGCTGGGAAATAATTCCCAAGATGCAATTCGTGCTGGCTCAAGCGGGACCTGGGCGGTTGTGCCCGCCTGAACTGTGTACATGTATTACAGTTTTGAAAAATGTACAAAATGTATAAATGACATCAGTGGCGGCTGCTCGTCTTTCAGACAGGGGAAGCTCATTGTCGGCTTACGTCAAAACAAAAAAACCCAAAAAAAGTCAAGTTATTTCAACATACATTCGGCCCTCCGTTCCTTTTTAAGAAAATGCTCAGTAACCTTATCGTACCAAGCAGGCGTCTTTTCCAGGGACTGGACCAGTGTCCTCTTTGCTTAGATTGCCTTGGCCCATTGTGTTGTGGGTGTAAGACTTCAGCCTTTTTAAACAAGAGATGCTCCTTTCACTCCGACCTAGCCGACAGTTTGATTTAACTATCTACAAAACAATATTAAACTCGAACAAGAAATGATTAAATTATGTAACTAAAACAAGAAAACGCTGAAATTATGTTAAATTGAAACAAGGAAGTACAATGACTGTGTTTTATTCACAGTGCAAGAAATGAACGAGTAATTTCGTAGTGGTTTCTCTCTTGATTTCACAGCAGAATGTGCGACGGTATTAAACTGAACTGTGTCAGTGAAGGAGCAGATCTGAAAACAGCTGTCAATCAAACAGGATTCAGCCTTTCGACTGATCCTCCAATCAGCACGTGGGATTCTGGCGTCCAGCCCGGCCGAACTCAGCCCACAGCTCCATTCACCCCCTTAGACGCCCAGCGTCCGGGGGGGGGGACAACATTGTGGCATTTATCCAATTACCGTCCAGTTTTGAGGCAATGAAAAAAACTGTTCCACTCAGTCCCATTGAAGCCCAGAGACGCCCGCAGTCTACGGACAAATGCACTGAGCAGAGATGTATGAGAAAACAGCGCAACAGGAATGTATGAGAAGTGAACAACATCGCGTCCGTTGATTTGTGATAAAGCTGATTCTGAACAAACTCATCTTTAAGATGAACGTGTTCTAACACATTTGTAGTCAATAAAATGTCAACACAACCGAACATATTTAACCATTTAATTTTCGTAATTTTAGGGGAAGCCGTGCCTCCCTTGCAGTCTATGAGAAATCGCCACTGAATGACATGTAAATACTAGTACAAATGTATTGAAATAAAAATCGAGTGACATTGTGGTGATTTGAGGAAATACATTTTGGAGCAGATGGTGTAAATACAGCAGAGACAGGGAGGAAAGTTCACAAGTACACAGCTGTTCCAATTACAGATTTGTGTTCTTAGGAAGTGCGTTCTCTGAGACCGTTCTTACCAAGACCATACTCGCCAAGTTCGTAGGACCATACTCTGCGTTCTTGGTAGTGAGAAATGGCCATGATTTTGTAAAAAGGCTAACCCCAGAAGTTATCCATAGCTTATAAACAGGGGCCCAAGACATTTAGCAAACAGTACAATTGATTATGAACACTTATCCTTTGAATTTAAATCTTTATTTTTTGGACTTATACCAGAAGGATGGCCAAAGAGAGACAAATATTTATTTAATATCCTGCTAATAGCGGCCAAAAAAGCCATCACAAGAAAATGGCTTTCATCAGAAAGCCCAACGCTGAGCATGTGGATGGACATTACAGTGGACATATATAAGATGGAGAGACTTACTGCAGAGGTGAACTATAAGAAGGACTTGTTTGTTACGCGCTGTAAAAAATGGATGGAATACATCATACCATGCAGACCGGACTTTGATACTTTTATTTTTGTATAGATTAGATATAGTAAATGCAATAACTGCAATTCACTCCCTACTTGTTAATGTTCTTTTGGTTTGTTTCATTGTTAAAAAAAATGGGACATTCAGACTAATATACTGTTGATGACATTTAAAATGAATATCTTTGTCAAAATTGATGCAGAATGTCAATAAAAAAGTGAATTAAAAAAAACCCAAACAATTGATTATGAAGACAATCCCTATTTCTACCTAAGCTAAAACCTAACCCTTGCTCTAAAAGAACCTAAGGTACTTTAGACAGTATCAACACATCAGGCAAATGAGGCAAAAATACAGTGACACAGGCTTAAATTAAACATATTTCAAAAGCAGTTTTAATTGCTTTTGAAATACAGACAAGGATGCAGACTCTTTTATGGTGCTCTCAGTCTCATTCCAAGTCTGCAGACCTTTAACTGTCTCACTAAGACTTGAGCAAATATGCTATAGAAAATATTTGCAAATAAATGTGAACTGAACACACCTGGATTTCATGTTTCAGGTGCAGGTACAGAATCTGTTTTCTACACTTTGTAAAGCATCTTTAGAAATCGGCTTTCTAATCCAAAACATTGTTTATAAGTGGATAAGAGGCCCCAAATGTGGAGGAAAATACTGCATCTATTTTGTAAAATATCTGAATCACTGTGGACAAGGTATGAGAGAGCAAGGTTTATATATTTATTTATTGGTTCGGTTTTTGGTCTGTAGAAAATCCAGTTCATGACAGAAGGTTTTTTGCTGTTCACATGTGCTTTCAGACCAGTGGGTGGTGAAACATATGGCTGATAGTTAAACCCTTTAACCCCTGAGACATTATTTCAGGTAAACGTCTGTTTCAGTGTCATAAAAGCTGCTGTGAGTATGTGTTTGTGTTCCTTTTCTTCACTGGTTTTGTTTTACTGTGTGTTTTAGGGTCAAAACAGGTGGAATAACAAAAAAACACAGACAGGAATTGAAGTTTGACAGGTTTTGACTAAATAAGGCACTCAGAATGTATATTAATACGAGATTTAGGATGCTGAACATGAACTATGAACTTGTACACAATGAACAAAAACAAGTATTTGAATTTTGGCCCAGTGGGTTTTTGTTTGGGGCTCTTTTTTTCTAAATCAGTCCAACTGCTCTTTGGCACCTGGTTGAACTCAGTTACACGGTCAAAACTCAGTAAAAACAGTTAAAGAAAAGGAAAATCATGACAACATTGCAAACAACAGTTAAAACAAACATAACGTGCTGTGCACATTTAATACCCCTTGGCCAAATATAGTGTAAGATTTTAGATTAGATTGTCTTAGTTTAAAAGTTATTAAAGCGGCTAAAATTTGCTTAGGGGTCTGATTTCTGTCTTTGTGCATAAGAAATCAATATAAGTGAATCCCCAAAGGAACTTTGTGTTGGTAAATGCAAGTTCTGCAAATGTACAGGATTTCAGTTCTGTTCAACATGTTGATGCTCATATGAACTATGTTTTCAGGTCAAAAATGTCCAATTTCATCACAATTAATACTATATTTTCATGTCACAAATGGCCAAGTTATATTTGAAGTGAATTTACCTGAAAAACAAATATTCTATTCTTTTAGATTCCCCAATTTTTCTTACAAGATTCTATCCTACATATCACATGTTTTATTTGTACAGCTTCAATCTGGAGTATTGTGCTGATCCATCCTGCTTATGTTACGCCAATACATACATGAAGAATGTCACACGTCACTTTTTAAATCAACAGTTTTCTAATAAGTATTTTTATAAAGAAATAACAATTCTATATTATTATAGATTATATATTATTATTGTTATTTCCTCTTTAGTATGATGATAAACTATACAATAAATAATTGTGATCCTAGTTTTTGCACAGGGATCATTTGTGGAAATGGTGACATGGCTGCCGAGCATCAGTATGATGGGATCCACAACAACCATGTCACATCCGTCCACTGCCACATTTTGTGTTTTTGTGTCAGCTGTTATTGTTTTAGATCCACAATACTAACATTTATGAATAAGAGGAGAATTAGCAATAGTAAGTCTGTAAGTTTATTCCTAATAAAGTACTGGTACTGACCAGAGCATCATGGGTAATGTCACGTCCGTCCACAAGCAAAAGTTTTCACATACACATGCTATTCAAAATCCAATATTTCTGAAAATAGAGCTTCTACTGTCAAATAATATCAGTAGTCTGTGCACAAATGTATTAGCATTATTTCAACACAGTTCTATACATTTCTTACAACTTTTTTTTTTTTTTTTTTTGACAAAAATGGCCACTCATTTCACCCCCTAAGGAAATTTTAGCTGAAATACATATTTGTATTTGAACTTTCTCAGATAGTGGCCTAGATGGCTGGAGAATTGGCTTGTGACCAAAGGGTTGCCGGTCGATTCCCTGGTCTGGCGGAGAGTTGTTGACTGATGTGCTCTTGAGCAAGGCATTTAACCCCCCATTTGCTCCCCTGGTGCCTGACATGGCTCCTAGCATGGAGTGTGTGTGATGCATGATTTAGTGATGGGTTAAAGGCAGAAGACAAATTTCTGTGTGTGGTGCATGTTTACATGTGTGACAAACTATTACTGACGAAATAAAGATTTATTCTATTCTATAACTGCACAAAGCCATTTGACCTTGAAAAAGTAAATCAACGAGACTTATTTTCAGTAGACTTCTGCTCCATGCCAAGATGCATCCACAGTATACATTTGGTGCCGATATCTCAATGCATTCTTCAGATAATATGATTACGTTGTTGAGTGGACAGACAGACAGACAACAAAACGATTACAATACCCCTCAGCCAAGAGGTAAAAAACCACAAGGAAAACAGTGTTGGTCTCACTCACTGCTCTGTGTTTTGCCCCCCATTCCATGGGCAGCAGGGGGTGTACTGAGCATGCTCAGATGTCTATGGAAAGAGCAAGGTCTATTCTATCAGCACGTTTTTAAAATTTTCCTATTCGGCAAACGGTTGAATTTTTATGAATATTTAAAATAAATCATACATTCAGAATGCTCACCACAGATGCGTCAGGGGTTAAAAGGTTAATTATTCATAACCATTCAGATTAGTTTAGGTATAAGGTGAGTCTACTGCTCAACTCTGAGATGCAAAACAGAAGCAACACAGAAAGTCATTTTTTATCTTTGTATTTGGTCTTTGAATTTGGACAGAGGCTCTGATTTCAGCTTAATTTCTTTGTCTTGGTAAAATATTCCAGTTAAATCCAACCAGTAACAAGTGAAACAATGGTTTGCATAAAATCCCAGTTGACCAACAAGACAGTTTTTTTCTCTATTTAACAATATCAATGTTAAATAAATGTTTTCATTGCATCTAAACACAGCTTGTTTAAATGTTGATGTGTTTTTTTTTTTTTTTTTTTTTTTTTTTTTTAGTTATAAACCCCGCTGTGGTCTTTTTATGGTTAGACTCATTCTAAATTGAAGAAGTCTACCCAAGCAAACTCATCCTACCCCATTGAGACAATCTGACCCAAGGCAATTTGGCTATTTTTAATAATATTTTAAGAGTATTTGGCATCTTTACAGTAGGGCTGTTTATGCAGTGAACTGATCTGTTTTTAGTTTTATTTAATCCCCGCTTGTGTTTTTCCCTCTTCTCCTCCAATACTGGCAAGATGCATGTTTAACTGTGATGCAAAATACTGTAATAATGAAAATAAAAATGTATGTATCAAAAAACAATGCTAATGGTAACTAACATTTTAAAGGAAGGGTATATTATTTTATTTGCTGAGCTCCAGACAACTATTTTAGTGATGATAATATTGTTGCACTTAGATTTTATGTATTTTAGAGTCTGTTGTTGTAACAGCAGCAAAAAACATGAACTAATGAGTCAGTCTTTATCAAATCTGATGTATTAAACTTGTGTAAAGTAACAGTTCATGCAAAATCAAACGTGCATTCTGACGTTTTAATGCTTTGAGTGTTAATTTTTCACAAATGCATAGTGAATTTTGTAGTGTTTGTGCATTACGGACTTGTTGCATCTTTAATGACTGATCACAGTCCCAGTTTCACTACATTTTTAATGGCCTGCCCACTGTGATAAGCTTGAATACAAATTAACAGATCCAACTAATCAAATATTAATAGAGTCCTTTGTTTTTCATTAACAGAAACAGCATTTTTTTCATGTTTCCTTTGAACCACCTTGACATTTGTTTTCTCCGATCTGGTTTCGGTGAAGAATCGCCATCCCCCTGAGCTCCTCAGACGCCGAGCTGCTGACGTCTGGATCAGCTGGACAGCGACATCCCAACAGACCTCAGAGTCAGCCTGGACTGAATGAGATGATGGTTTAGACACACACACACACACACACACACACACATTTATGGCTCATATTTGCTGTAGATTCTCACCAACATCAGCCTATAAGAAATATGAAAGGGAAAAGGGGTCAAGAGGTAAATACATCATTTACTTACTGTCAGCTTGTTTGCAGACTGTCATATCATCTGGCAGCTTGTGCTTCTTGCCCCGTTGGATGTTTTTAGCAAAACTGTCATGTCCTATGATCTCAACAAGTACTTTAATGCTATCATAGCTGTACAAGCCAAAGAACCAGTTGCTTATAATTGCTGCAAACTGATGGATTTTAATACATTTTGCTCATTTGTTTGAGGCAGTGACCTGTTACAGGGGCTACATTTCCTGTCTTTTGTCTAAAAACAGATGGGTTATTCCATGGCAATTCAACATACGGTCCCCACATGACCTCCTCAGGAAATTCTGAAAAAATTAGCTCCATTTATGTCATTGACCCTGGTGAAATTGGGTCAACTGACCAGCTCCATCCAATTTCCAGGAAGTCTCTACTACAGACATCAACCTGAGCCAATTCTAGGAAATCTGTAATTATTTTATCTGAACCATCATGCAGTTCCACACCCTAGTTCAAATATCTCAAGTATTATCATAACTTGTGCAATAATCAATGCCATTATACTGTTAAAAATGCCATTTACACCTACGTTTGTATACAATTTGAAGAAAATATAGTCATGCAGTTAAAAAAAATATTAAAAATAGAACCAGTTCCACCCCAAAGCTAAAATTTTATGCACAACCTCTTGAAACATATATGAAGGCATGGTAAAAAAAATTCCAAAATTTTCATTAGCTGGCCACATGGTAATTTGGGTGCTCAAATAAAGAGTATTTTTGTGAAAAATTGAAATCGACCCATTTTATTCATTGCCTCACAGCAACACTTTTCATTGAAATGTAGTCTTTTTGCAGTATATTGTTGCATCTTGACCATTAGAATCCATGCAAAAAAAAAATTAGGTCTCTACATTCATCCATTATGGCATAGTGCAAGCCTGAAAAGAGAGGACATTTTGAAGAATTAGCCTTTTTGCCTGATTTCAAGGCCTCATGGACCAAACATGAAAGCACCTACAATTATTTTGATGCAAAATATGGTCTTTTCAGGGGGATTTCACCCCAGAGAGTAAGTTTCAGCAGTGTGGCTTGAATACCTAAGGAGATATAGCTCCTCAAAGTTAGCCCCAAAGCAAATTTGCAAAATTAAAAAAAAAACCCATTAATTTTCAAAGGGCTGTATCTCCTAAACTATTACAGATATGACATTAAAATTTTGGATGTGTTTGTTTATCTGGTAGGTGAACGAGTGTGAATTTTTTCAGAATTTTCTGACAGGGTCATGCAGGTCACTTTCTGAAATCTGATTGATTTGGAATGGAATGACCCCGAAAGAAGATCAACATAAAAGAGTCTGTGGCTCATTTGGTAGAGACGGTAGAGTGGGTTATTCAATGACCAAAGGGTCGACAGTTTCAATCCTGGCTCTGACTGTCCACATACAAATCCTTGGGCAAGACACTGAACCCTAAATTGCTCCCAGTAGGGCCTGGCAGCGCCTTGCATGGCAGCCGCCCATTGGTGTATGAATGTGAGGGTTTGTAAAGCGCTTTGGACACCATGAAGGTGAGGAAAAGTGCTATATAAGTGCAGTCCATTTACCATTTTTACCATATAAGAAGAAAGAAAATCAACATAATCTGTTAACAGTCTGTACAGTAGTGTTTTTTTTTAATTGTATCCAAAAGCCTGCTTGACTGTGAACACATTCCATCAATGCCCATTATTGATGAAAAAGGTTCTATATAGTATCCTACCACAAATAACCTGAATGAAAGATAGCTAAACAGACACATAATCATCATGACATACCTTTAATGAGTCCAACTACAAAGCAAGCTACGTGATCACAAAAGTAATTTAAGCAAAAAAAAAAAAAAAAATTACTTTCTTATCACAAATTTTAATGTGTTTGCCTCACGGTACTACAACTTCCCATGTGGACTAAAGACTAAACTGAGCATGTGCAGAGTGAATCAGGTGAGTTCTAACTTGTTCCTGATTGGAGCAATTACACGTGTTACAACTGACCTGTGTTACAGCTGTCCCCGATCTCCCCTATTGATATTCCAAACTGAACAGCAGGGGTGAGTCATGTACCAGAACACACTTACGACTACCAAAACGACCAACGTATCAACTCTTTGTATCCACAGACTGTATCAGTCACTGAATAAAGTGTAAAGCTAATTTTTACACACATCTGTAATTATGGGATCATCAAGTTTTCTTCTTCAAACTAATACTCATAGCTGGTTATTTTGACACTAAGTCAAAATAACAGTGTGCCTTAGAATCTTCACAAGCTGATCAACTGATGCATTAGAGCTCCATTAGCTTTGCTCTGTATTTAGACTGAAAACAGCCACAAATAAATAAATACACAAATCACCTCTGTTTTCCGTACAGTTGTGTTGTCAGTAGCTGCACTAAAGGTGTGTTTGGGATCATCCAAACAAGGACGAACAGAAGTTTTTATTTTTTAATTATTATTAGACCTTTATTTAACCAGTGTCCCATTGAGATCAAGATCTCTTTTACAAAGGCAACCTGGCCAAGAGGTCAGCAGCACACACCATGAAGGAATACAGGTTTTACAGGCAGGAAATAACAAAACATTAAAACAAATAGTAAAATAGTAATGACAGAAAAGTTCGATTTTTTTTTTTTTTTTTTTTTAACCCATAAAGACCCAAACATCCACCGGCAACCAAAACCATCTATTGATCTAAACTGTTTAAAATCTGTTGATCCACTAATCCTATCAATACATGTAAATAATGGGTGTAAAATCCAGTTTTTCATCTTTTCATGGTTATCAGATATGACCCATTTGGACGTTCAGAGGCTCTGTAGTTACCGTGGAAACACTGTCATCTTCTACAACATTGATTCACCAGTAAAACACATGGAGTTGGATCAATGACAGTGGATAGACAGACTGGGTTTATGTTCAGTTAATGACAGATTTCACTGAAAAAGTCACTTTTTCTTCAGTTTTCTCCATTTTTGATATAATAATCCTCAACTTTACGCTGAGCTTTTATGAACATCTACATGATTAGCAAATTAAATGTAGGAAAATGCCTGATTTTCACTAAAAAAAATAAATAAAGAAGATAATATTACAATAAATGGTGATAAATCACTTAAGGATGGTTAAATATAAAGAAATATTCATTTGGGCACTGCCACAAATGTCACAATGGGTCCTTATGGGTTAAAGTGAAATTTTTAAAGTGCGAAATTTAATTGAGGCCACAGTAATTCAAAAACACAGGGACTGTCCTATTGACTCTCGCTGTCTTGTCATGCTGAACTAAAAGCTTGGAATGACATCGACATGACAGTGACATGAACTGTCACAGTTTAGTCTGAACCGTGGATCAAGCAACGGCCAAATCTACAAAGATAATAACATTACATAATAACTTTATACCTTCATAAGCCTCAGAATCAAAGTAGAAACGCTGCCATTTCAGCATCAAACTCAACTTATTTAATTCAAAGCTGTGCGTGGTGAAAATAACAGAAGAGATTCAGTACATACTGTATCTATACAATCCATTACATTGGACGCTTCAGAGCTTTCTTTCTTCTCAACACACTAATTCTAGGTCATTTTTTAATATTTGAAAGTCGAAATACTATTTATAGCCCCTTTATGTGAATTTGAATCAGTCATGTAGAAGAACAAGTTGTATGTATAACACATTCACAGTAGTAACATGATAGACTCTGTAGAGCGGCACTTACTAACACTAGCTGATCTGATGTTCTCTAACTCTGTCTAGAGACTGACTGTAAACCGGAGTGGAGCTCATCCAGGCTTCATGAAGTGTAATGTAGGTCAGGTGTGTGAGCTGCAGTGCTGGTTCACAGCGCTGACCCAGTAACAAGCCCTGCGTCCTGTGTGCTGTCAGACCAGCTCACCTGGCACATGAGGTTAGGTTAGTCCCTCTGACTGTGTCGTACAACGGCCAGAGGAGCCACGACACAAGCGCATCAAGCTGCCTCCAGGATGGCAGCATGCGAGGGAATAGATTTCACCAGTAGGGTAAAAAAAAAAACAGTTGTCATTAGGGTGTTAAAATACCAGAATGGACACTTTTTTCACCAAATACTCATATACAAATACACTATATTATACTATATATTATAGTGTAAAATACACTAGCACTTTAAAGGAGACAGCTGAATATTTATTTTAATCTTTAACACGTAGGCATAAATGTCATTTTGTACTGTAATGTAATGTATTGTACTGTATTGTCCTTTAAGTAGTAATGTTTATTTTAGTCCTTGACACATACTGTATTGTAGTGTATTGAACTGTGCTGTTCTGTAATGTATTACACTGTAATGCTTTGTATAGCAAGGATCTCTGTTATTTATTAAGTAGGGACTGCGGATGAAAATTAGCACTAACGCTAACTCCGGCATATTTACATGTTTATACTGAAATGGAATGTACAAATATGTTCATTACTGTGCACTGTCCCACCTAAATAAAGATACATACATACATATTGCGGGAAACACAAATGACATATATAAAACCCACCATTCCAAGAGTTAAAAAAATAAATTTTGAGGATTTCATCTTGTGGCTAATCTACTGATCTAAAATGTTTAATTACTGTGGATTCACTACTCCTGTCAATACATGGAAACAACTGGAATAAAATTCAGTTTGTCATCTGATCATCGTCGTCAGATATGATCCATCTGGACGCTCAGAGGCTCCGTAGTGAACATGGAAACACCGTCA
Source organism: Sphaeramia orbicularis (assembly GCF_902148855.1). NCBI lineage: Eukaryota > Metazoa > Chordata > Actinopteri > Kurtiformes > Apogonidae > Sphaeramia > Sphaeramia orbicularis. The sequence goes on from NC_043973.1 coordinate 38,236,304, forward strand.
TCTTCTACAACGTTGATTCCCCAGTAAAACTCGTGGAGTTGGATCAATCACAGTGGATGAAGATGCTTGTTTTATGTTCAGATATTGATAGATTTTACTGACAAAGTTACTTTTTTCTGCAGTTTTCTCTGTTTTTTTAATATAATGCCTCCAACTTTAATGTGAGCTTTTATGAACCTCTTCATGATCAGTAAATTAAGTACAGGAAAATACCGGATTTTTACTGATAAAATACAAAGTACAGAAGAAAAAATTATAATAGATGGTGATAAATCACTTAAGAAAGGTTAGATATGGAGAAAATTCATTTGGGAACTAACACAAGTTCAAGTTGGATCAATGACAGTGGATGGAGATACTTGGTTTATGATATATTTTGCTGAAAAAGTCACTTTTTTTCTTCAGTTTTCTCTGTTTTTGATATAATAACCCTCAACTTTAACCCATAAGGCCCAGCGCTACATTTGTGTCAGTTCCCAAATTAATTTTCTCTATATCTAATCTTTCTTAAGTGATTTATCACCATTTATTATAGTATTATCTTCAGTACTTTTTATTTTATCAGTATAAATCAGGTATTTTCCTATATTTAATTGACTGATAATGAAGATGTTCATAAAAGCTCAGATTAAAGAAAGAGAAAACTGCAGAAAAAGTGACTTTTTCAGTAAAATCTATCATTAACTGAACATAAAATAAGCATTTCCATCTATTGTCATTGATCCAACTCTATGGATTTTACTGGTGAATCAGTGTTGTAGAAGATGACGGTGTTTCCACGTTCACTACGGAGCCTCTAAGCATCCAAATGGGTCAAATCTGATGACCATGAAAAGATGAATAACTATATTTTACACCTACTATTTACATGTATTGATAGGATTACTAGATCAACAGGTATTAAACAGTTTAGATCAGTAGATGGCTTGGGTTGGTGATGGATGGTTGGGTCTTTATGGATTAATCTGAGCTTTTATGAACATCTACATCATCAGTAAAATAAATACGGGAAAATACCTGATGTTCACTGAAAAAATGCAAAATATAGAGGTTAATTTCATAATAAATGGTGATAAATCACTGAAGAAAAGTTCAATATAGAGAAAAAAGTATTTTGGATTTGCCACAAATGCAGCACTGGGTCTTTATGGATTAGTGATGATTTTATTGGTTCTGTCTGAGCTTCTGTGGGTGGCACTAATGAGCCAGAATTCCCACAATGTGTATCTATTCCTGACACTTAATCCAATCAAACCACTGTTTCCATTTCTGTATCATGACCAGAAGTTACCGCTTAGCATTGCATTTTAGCATCTCCTAAAAGAAATGCATAATGTGTCCATCTATAGACAGGACATCCAACTACTATATGTGTTATGCGTTACACATCCATCATATTCCTGTGGATGCAATGATGGGATTTATTCACATTAAGCAAAATGTTCATGTGGAATCAAAGATGAATTTAATGTTATTGGAACTCAAGTATGGCATTTCACATACGTGCAATAGGATAGAATAATGAGCGATGACACTTATTATCCACAGAGATCATCATGCTCTGCAAAACCTTTTCTGTCCATTATTCAACCCCCCATACACATTAAAGGGGTCATATTTTGCTAAACCCATTTTTATTAGTCTTTGGTTCATTTATTTGTGTATTTGGACCCTAATAGTTTGAAAAGTTTGAATTTGAACCCTCCAGGTGCTGAAAAACTATCTTTATTTTCATTTTGGCAAAAATTGAGCGGATTTCTACAACCCGTTTTAATTCCTTCTTAAATTGTTACGTTTTATAACTAGCTACGTCACTACATTTGCACATTTAAGGTGAAGACTTTGGACAAATATTTCTCAGAGTACGACAAAATTGTTTATGAGCAGCAGCAGTTGTAGTAAAAACTGAAAATATGTCCAAACTTCAAGCCGATTACCTGAAATGTTCAGTTGTTGCTTTATTAACAAACTTAAGTGGCTGAACGGGACAGAGCAGCACAGCCAACAATCTGGAAGGGGGTGGGGTCACGTGCATTTAAAGGGCCAGCGCTCAAAACGACATTTCTAGTGTCATTACTCAGAAATAGGGTTGAAGATGAGCCTGCGGAGTTGAATTAATGAAGAATTCAGACCCAAGCATAGCATTTACAGTTTATGTAGACCACAGGGAAATGTTTTAAAATGCATAATTCCATTTAAAAAAGCTAAATATCACTCCATTAATAAAAATGGTCTCAAAGTGAAGACACTGGAAACTACACACCCATTGAAATCGAACATGTCAATAGAGAGACTTGTTACTTTTATCAAATTCATCTTTTTTTTTTTTTACATGACTCAGAGATGGATGTGGACTGCAACTTGAATGTTTTGTGGAGGTATAAAAGCACAAAGCCATATCTAACTCTTCAGTGAGGTTAATCTATTCTTTAATACACCAGTAAGATGATCCATGGTCATACAGTTAATGAGGAACACTAACAAATTTCTACAGCAAAAAAATTACAGTAGCGTCTTGTTCTAACAGTTTACAAGGTGTAACTGTATATTGCAATGTATTATGGGTAAAAACAATATTTTCAGAAACTTCCAGCGTTTGTTCACAGTACCACGTTATAAAACTAGAAAAACACTCGGAGAGCGCAGACCTCTGCCAAGGCACATCAGTGCCACCCCCACCCCCCAATCACCACCAAAATTTAATCATTTGTTCCTTGTGCCAGTATCAATATTTCCTGAAATTTTCATCCAAATCCATCCATAACTTTTTGAGTTATCTTGCATACGGACAGACAGACAGACAGACAGACAAACCAACGCCGGCAAAAACATAACCTCCTTGGTGGAGGTTATTACAGGATGGTTGTGTTTTCACTTGGTCCTGACAGTAAACGATACAAATTACAATTACACAGTTAGTATTAGAAGCTGCAAAAGAGGACATGAAGGGGAGCGAACCCAACCATTCAAGTGTAAGTAAGACATTATTAGCCCACAAAATTAAAATGTCATTCAAGTAGTAACGTCATGTCATATAATTTGACCGTGTAGACGTCTATTTTTAACTCCACAAAACCAGCATTTTAGCAAGAATAATGCTTCTTTATTTGTGTGAGTGACTGTATTTCACATTGTCTTATTTATGTTCGTCGTGTTTCATACGGAATATATGGGGTGTGGGAATGCACTGTTTTTCCAAATGTTAGCTAGCTAATAACTGGTTAAGTTAAGCTAACGCTAACTGCGTGCATTAGCCCTGTTTAGAAAGGCCTCCGAAAGTCCAGGCTCTGTTAGCTCTGTTAGCACCATTAGCATGGCTACAGTTGAACTGGAGCAGTCAAAACTAACTAAAAAATCTAAAATACAATTAATGGTTGTTTCTAATACAAAACAATAATACACTGCTGTAATGTATATACAGCAAAAACCTGTAAAACATATAAAGTAATATACTGTAATTATTTTTTTTACAGTAATGGACTCTATGCACAGTCCCACTACTTCCTGAATTTCAGGTGGGTCCTTTATTTCCTGTCTTTGATTATTGGACACACTTATTAATCCAGGTGTGTCTGCTACTTCTTGTTGTGACAACTGATTAATTAGGCACACCTGGATTAATCCAATAATCCAGTCCAATAATCAAAGACAGGAAATACAGGACCCATCTGAAGTTCAGGAAGTAGTGGGGCTGTGCATAGACTCCATTAGCAAACAATTTTACAGCACTTTATTGGCAACTTTTTTGCCTGGTATTTACTGTAAATTCTACAGGAAATTTGTTACAGTGAAGGTATTTAATGAAGGGTTGAACAAGTTGAACTGTTCAGCAGCACAGAAAGACCTAGACCAAGATCTGATAGATAGAAGTAAGAAACAACCATCAGCTCATAGTGTTGGAGAATACATATTTTAATTTGGATGTCTCTGTAGGTTTTTTTTTCTCAAGTTAGCTTAAATATTTTAGATGTATAAATATCTAAAAAGATGTCTCAAAAGGTCTCATTTATAGGTCATTCAATTTAATCCACATTAGCATCTTTAATTGAGCCTTGGGAGTCAGAGTTATTATTATTTCATAATAAGAGGTTAGGATTTTGAGACCGTATTTCTTTTCATTTGTAAAGGTCGACCCGTATTTATTGTACAACATCAACCTGAAAAGGTATATGTGTTCAGGGGTTCATGTGTCCTTTTCACCAAACCTGTTTTTTCTCCTGTGATAAATTGAATTAGCAGGTGGTACATTAAGCAGCTTATGTTTAGTTTATGATCATCGCCCTCCCCCGCTTTTTAACTCTCTACCCTTGCTCCCACTTTTCTGACGGATGTCGAGTGTCTTCCCTGAGCAGTGTGGTGCTCCACCTCACTCCTGTACCTGCCTGCAAGGCTCCACGACGGCTCTGTGTGTTTGTCGACTTAATGCCGGAGCAAAGCTCTAATCTGCCATTAAGACAGGGGGAGAGAGAGGCTTACTGGTGTTTCTTTTACAAATCCACTTCCAGAAACCCCGGCAGAGATGCAGCGCTGCATCCCAAAGGATTAGTGATGGGGTTACCACCGTCAGGAAGGCTGTATATAGGGTGAAGGAAGGATGAGGAAGTAAAGGAGAAGAGAGAAGAGGAGAGGAGCAGAGGTCAGGAAAAGATGCTGTGAAGAAGGAAAGGTGAGAATAAGAAGAGGTGGATGGGTAGAGAAGTACAATCACAATAGAAGAGCAGCGGAGTGGGATCTTAGGTGAGAAAATGAAGGTGTATGTGTTCAAACACGGGGTTTGTGTGTCCTTACGTGGGAATACACAAGAGAGAAGTGAAAAGGAAAATGACACAGGAAGGCAGGGGTGTAAGAGCAAGAAAATGATGACACAAAGGAGAACAGAGAGAGAGACGACGGCGCTGTGTGGGTGTGCAGGTTGTAGAATAAGGGGCTGTGGGCTGTAACATTTAATATCTTGTATCCACACTCTGATTCCTTAACATTTTGTGCAAATATCAGTTACAGACAGATCTCCACTCTCCATCTTAACCCCTTTCAGCTTGTTCAAATATGAAGCTGATTTATTCCTGCGGCCGTACTCTGTCCTCCTTCTTCCCCGCTCAGCCTTTTGCCTCAACCTTAATGATAGCCAGACTGTATGGTCCTTCTAGTGTCACTGTGATGCAGCCCAGGCATGACTAACACCTTTCTGAAGGCTGTCCATCTGTGGTGGGAACACCGGAGAGCCAGAGCAGGGGTCTGAAATGGAGCAGTCCTGACAGGCAGATGGCTCAGGTTCTCCGTGCCAGGATTCTGCCTTGTCCACCCCCCGCCCCCACCTCCTCGTCCCCACTACTCACCCCTCTTGGCTCAGCCCATCTGTGGACTGGCCTTGAGGGGGAAATGTGGCCCACCTGGGCTGACTCGAGGCCCTGCTACAGTGTCCATTTTGTTCTGGTTCATTTTAACCAGTCAGAGGTCCGTCAGAGCCCCGTCACATTTAGCAAAGCACAAACCACCCACGCTCATCCAAGGAGCTGCCCCTCTAAAGGTAAGTGGAGGGTTTTTTCTCTTTTTCTTTTTTTTCCTACCAAACACTCTAGGTTTTCCGTGGGCAGTTGCCATGGCTACGGCAAAGTAAGCAACCACCTGTGGGTTTGCTTCTGATGTAAAAGAGAAAAAGGCAAGAAGAGACAAATCACCAGACTGCAAACCGATTGACCGAAAGTACCCTGGAATAAATCCAACATTTGAGATGAGACATTCTCTGATGTTTCACGACATTCATGCAGACAGATAAAAGATCTTGATTCAGCAGACAGAAAATCAAGGCTTCAGCACCCTGAGCCGAATCTCTGGATCAGTCAGATAGGGACTTACAGACTCGCAGTCACAGTAGGAATGAGCAGCAGATTTTACCCAGGGTCAAAACAGCCCAAACCAACAAAGCATCATGCTCCACAGACTCCTCTCCTGCTGGACATCAATCTTCAGAGCTGCTGTCTAGGCAAAGAGCAGATTTGATTTCTCCACTGAACAGTACTCAACCCTTGACCTCCCTCCCCTCAAAACCCTAGTGGTCCCACACGGTTGCTATGGTTACTGTAAATCAGGTGGTCGTTGTAGTTGCATCCCCGCAGGATGCAGAGCAGCATTGAGCATTATGGGAATGGATATAAATGTGCACAGGAAATCCACCCCTGTCAATAAATTACCTATTTATTTCTGGCCTTGAACAAGGTGACTGCATGTAATAAGTGCCAGCGTACTGTGCAGAGTGTGAGCAGAGGTGGATCCTGTTTAAAACCACAGTCATGTTTGGAGAACTCTCCAGTCGTGTGCAGGGGCAGCAGTGTTTGTGTGTGTGTGTGTGTGTGTGTGTGTGTGTATGTATTCGTGTTCATCCGGTGTGTACTGTATGTGTACGTACATGTGTCCAAGCGTGTGAGTATGTGTTGACTTGGTGCCAGTGGGTTCCTCGTGCCAGCGCCGCAGTCTGGTGAGGCAGAGCGGCGTGTCGGCTGCACAGCTGCGCGCGGGCAGCTCCCATTGGCCGAGGTTAACGAGGTAGAGAGCACATCTGCATCGAAGCAGGCCACGGATGAGTGAGGCCACAGAAGCTGTCATGCTCTCTGTCTCTCACTTGCCTGTGTGTGTTTTTATTTGTGTGTGAGGTGCATGACTGTACATTTATTTTTAAGTCCGAAAGGGTGTCAGTGGGAGACGCATACAGTACTTATTGGGTCATTCCATCCCAAATCAACCAGATTTCAGAAAGTGCCCCACATGACCCCCTCAGAGAATTCTGAAAAAATTCACACTTGTTCACCTACCAGATAAATGACATAAATGAGAGAAATGTAGCTAGGAGTTCCCAGAATCACCAATTTTCAGAAAGCCTGTATGTCTTGATAATGTCTTTCTGTGACATTCATCCTTTAAGATTAATCCAACAACACATTTTTCCTCCATGATGAATAAGCTTGTTCAGGATTAGGAATAGAATTCCCAAAATTAGGCTGGCCAGCATCATAAAAATTCTGGGAAATCTTAGCTACATTTATGTCATTGACCCTGGTGACACTGGGTCAACTGACCAGCTCCATCCAATTTCCCAGAAGTCTTTACTACAGGCATCAACCTGAGCCAGTTCTGGGAAATCTATAATTAGTCTATCTGAACCATCATGCAGTTCCACACCCTAGTTCAAATATCTCAAGTATTATCATAACTTGTGCAATAATCAATGCCATTATACTGTTAAAAATGCCATTTACACCTACGTTTGTATACAATTTGAAGAAAATATAGTCATGCATTAAAAAAATAAATAAAAATAGAACCAGTTCTATCCCAAAGCTAAAGTTTTGTGCACAACATCAAAATTTCAAAATTTTCATTAGCTGGCCACATGGTCATTTGGGTGCTCAAATAAAGAGTATTTTTGTGAAAAACTGAAATCGACCCATTTTATTCATTGCCTCTCATCAACACTTTTCATTGAAATGTAGTCTTTTTGCAGTATATTGTTGCATCTTGACCATTAGAATCCATGCGAAAAAAAAAAAAAAAAGGTCTGTACATTCATCCATTATGGCACAGTGCAAGCCTGAAGAGAGAGGACATTTTGATTTCAAGGCCTCATGGACCAAACATGAAGGCATCTACAATTATTTTGATGCAAAATATGGTCTTTTCAGGGGGATTTCACCCCAGAGAGTAAGTTTCAGCAGTGTGGCTTGAATACCTAAGGACATATAGCTCCTCAAAGTTGACCCAAAAGCAAATTTGCAAAATTAAAAAAAAAAACCTTAATTTTCAAAGGGCTGTATCACCTAAACTATTACAGATATGACATTAAAATTTTGGATGTGTTTGTTTGTCTGGTAGGTGAACAAGTGTGAATTTTTTCAAAATTTTCTGTAAGGGTCATGTGGGGACCATTGGTTGAATTGCCATGGAATGACCCTATTCCACTACATAATTATTATTATTACAAGATTTTCCTAAAGGATTCCCTGCATCTGCATTCACCGGTTGATTAACTTCATATATGACACTAAGCTGCTATATATATATATATATGTGGGTCAAAACACAGTAATGTAGCATCAGAGAGCGAACTTTAATTGATTGCCATTCCAACATTTATTTCAATATAAAGTAGCTCCTTGTTTTGGATAATCCCTTGTGGTCCAACTAAAGCAAAAATGAATTTAAAAGTAAAAATGTGGGTCATTTATCAACACTAATCTGTCAAATTGTCACTAAAATGTCCCGTCAGAGAGATTTCAAATACCGTGTTTTGACCCATATGCATTTATAAATATATAAATCCTGAACCCGAGGCATCAGGTAGTTCGTGTTTTTACCCTGCAGCACATTGTCTGTAACTATTTCATATTGTAAGGTACTGTTTAAAATACCAAGTGATACAAGCACAAAGGAGTTCTTAAACTGATTCACTTTACGCCACTGAACTCTGTATGATCTGCCTAAAGCTACGAGCTCACACTGAGTGTATAGAATATGTGACGGATCACAGAGAAATCGTTTTACCTGAGTAAAGCATATTTTCTAGGAAAGACTGAAGATTATGACAATCTCTCTGACCGACGATTTTCATCTTGACCTGAACGAAATGTGTCAAATTTTATGACAACGGGGGTTCATTATATACCTGAATACAGTTTCCTGATGCAATAATACATACTTTTATACATGATAAATATATTTTTCTGAAGCAGCTGAATGGAAACCCAGCCAACATGAATATTCCAGGTCAATAATAGGACTGTACCTCAAGCTATAAATATCAACAATTTATGGCCGAGGTCAAGGGCGTCTCAGATGGACATCCCATTACGTTTTGATTCCTAACTTTTGAAGCAGACAAGTTTAAGACAATATTACACATAATTGGAAAGGTCTAAATGCCATCTTAAAGATACTCAAAGGGCAAAATTTAGTTTCAAATATTTTTAAATGAAAAATATCAAAAAGTACTGCATTACGGATGGACAAAAAAGTTCTCAAAAGTGACGTTCCTCTGACATTTTCATCCTAAAATGTATTCGGTGTATACCTTAAACCCTCTATTTTACAACCTAATAATTGGTTAGAGGAAAAAAATAATTTATCATACCTAAATAGCTAGAGTTTTGACAAATGGCAGTGTTACGGATGGACAACAAAAGTAAATATCAAATTAAACATTTTTTATTTCAATTATCATGATTGTATACATTTTTTTTTGCAACATACAAATAATATTAACATTATATCCAAATATATTTGCATAGATATTGGCATTTATTAAATTTAAACACTGTGTTTAGAATATGACATAAATAACAGTCAAATAACAATGTATTTGGAATAAATGTAGTTTATTTATGAGAGTTTATAAAACGAACCCAGAATGACGGTAGAAAATTTTGTCACTTTCCAAATATTCACACATATAGAACTCCTCAAAAAAAAATTTTTTTTCAAAAATTTTTTTGTCATTTCAGAATACATTTTCCTCAAAATTTAAGTGATTACCTACCCAAAAATATGAGTTTGGTGTCAGTTATTGTAATTAAGTTTTTTTGACTAGATGTTGACTTCCCTTGACTTCACCCTCATATGGAGTCCTCTCAGTAAACTGATTATGTTTATAGAAGAGGGAAGGACAACATAAATGGATTTAAAAATAAGTAGAAATATATGTAACATTAGCAAGAAAACAGAGCAAAGCCTAAAAACGATTGTGTTGTAATACAAGAGCTGTAGCATTGCACCATTTACAGTCTGCTCCCTTACTTACTATTCACAAAAGATTTTACACTTATAATACTCTGGTGCAAAAATGCCCATAAAGTTTTCCAATTTGTGCAATTTGTCTTTATTTTTTGTGAAAAATGAACCCAGAATGACAGCAGAAAACTTTGTCACTTTCCATTCACACTCATAAAAAAAGATTTTTTCACAATTTTTTTCTGATTTCTAAATAAATTTTCCCGAAAATATATGTAATTACCTACCCAAAAATATAAGTTTGATGTAGATTATTGTAATTTTTTTTTTTTTTTTTGACCAGATGTTAACCTTCCCTTGACTTCGCCCTTATATGTATTTAATCAGACCTGATCAACATCATAACTGCTCTGATACGAGCTCTGAAATCTCCCATTGGATCTGAATGCAACATGAACCGGCAAACAAAGAATCACCACTTGAATTACAGGTGCATGGGTTAGAAAAACAAAAAAATCAGCAAATTTATCACGGTGAAGGATGTAGTCGTGCACAGGCAATAAATTCTTGGGAATAAACATGCAGTAACTGCCTTGCCAAAGAGGAAGGTGTGATAATATCCTTCCACTGGCTGCTAAAAGATTTGAGCGGATTTATAAAAACACCAGCATTCCAGCATCTTTTATGAAATTTCAGCAGCTCTACATCACCTAATGAGGTAGCTGTTTTTATTTAGAAAATGATACACTGTACTACTAAATGTTCAGGCCAACTTTTGCACCATTGCATTAGCATTGGAGCTGTTCTAATGACATGCAGAGGCCATACTCCTCACTGTATATTGATATGCATCTATAAGGGAGTAAATGTTTGTTTAGTGGTACCCTTGGCCTCACTATGGTTTGATTGTGAGTGTATTCAGTCATGCATAAATATGTCTTTGTGCTTAATGGTGTTGCTGTGCACTGTAGTATCTATCTAGGACAGTAGCATGTAGTGATTGTTGTTTACACAGCCTATTTACATTCGAAAGCCCCGTAACAATAGGCAGTCTCACCATGTAGATCCGATAGCCAGGGGTTTTAACGTCGAAGCCCATCACCCTTATTGTCTGTCGCACCCAGGGAATGTAGAATTAACAGATTAGCCAACTGCAGGGGAGGGGAGGAGGGTTAGAAAAATGCCTGCATCTGCTGTTTGATTCAGAAAAGGCAAGACAGTGGTGATTGTTTGAGCAGGCGTGTTTGACTATATATGTCTATTTGAGGATAATGAAGGAAATCATATGCACACATAGGACCTGATGAATGCAAGCAAGCCTTGATAATGTGCTGAAGCAAAGTGTCTCCTTTCGCTTTCCCTCTCCTCCACCTCCTCCTCCTCCTATCTTCGCCGGCGTCTACATGTGGGCATGGAGATGAGTCTATGAAGTGAAGCGTGTGTTGAGAGCGAGACAGAAGAGACAGACAGAGCAGAGCGATGGCGTGGAGATGAGAGTAGGGGAGAGAGAGGGCAAACAGATTCGTCTTTACCTTGGATTCACTGGCTGAGTCACTGCAGATGGAGGGCATTTTTCATGCTGCATTGCTACACAGTTCTCTTTACTGCCTTATTTTTTATGACACTCCTCCCCAAGGATGTTGAAGTCTTAAGGAGGCCCCTGACTGTGATTAATATAACAGGCTGCCGTTACCTACTGACATTTGAGTTCTTCTCCAACACCATTACACATCTGCCTCATTCTTCATGGTGCCGGTTATGTCGACAGCGGCACGTTACGCTACAGTACATGGTGATCGAACAGCAGTCGGAAGACTATTCAAACCTCTTTCTGTATCTATTTTTCATTTCACTGTCATAGTAGTCTCACTTCACCTTTGTGTCTTCTTCACTGCTTCCTTCGAATTTCTGCTGCTTTTAACTAGGGATGTAACGATTACCAGTATAACGATAAACCGCGGTAAAATTCCCGACAGTTAATAGTACCGTTTAAATTCTAATTATCACGATAACCGTGTTTGATTACAGCACTTTCAACACAAACTTGATATGGAAAATGGTCAAGCAATGGCCATAAGGTGCCATCTTTAATGCACGTTTGTATGTTTGATGTTTACGTGTTAATATTTGAATGTTTCTGCCAACAGAAAGTGCATTGTGCCTATTATCAGGACCAATTGAAAACACAACCTTCCTGTAATAACCTCCACCAAGGAGGTTACAGTTTTGCTGGCATTGGTTTGTCTGTCTGTCTGTCTGTGTGCAAGATAACTCAAGAAGTTATGGACGGATTTGGATGAAAATTTCAAGAAATGTTGATACTGGCACAAGGAACAAATGATTAAATGTTGGTGGTGATTGGGGGAGTGGGGGGACTGATCTGCCTTAGCAGAGGCCTGCGTTCTCCAGGTGCTTTTCTAGTGTTATTACCTCTGCCAAGGAGGTTATGTTTTTGTCGGCGTTGGTTTGTCTGTTTGTCTGTCTGTCTGTTTGTCTGTGTGCAAGATAACTCAAAAAGTTATGGACGGATTTTGAGACCTCTGCCAAGGCAGATCAGTGCCCCCACCACCCCCACCCCCAATCACCACCAAAATTTAATCATTTGTTTCTTGTGCCAGTATCAACATTTCCTGAAATTTTCATCCAAATCCGGGGCACTGATCTGCCTTGGCAGAGGTCTGCGCTCTCCGAGTGCTTCTAGTTTTTTTTTTTGTTTGTTTGTTTGTTTTTGTTTTTCAAATTATTTCAGGTTGTGTATAAGTACATTTTGAACATTTTGACCACATTTCAACAATACCGTGATAATAATGATAACCGTGATAATTTTGGTCACAGTAACCATGATATGAAATTTTCATATGGTTACATCCCTACTTTTAACACATGCAACAGCATCCTCAGTCAGGCAAGTAGGTTGGAAATATTACACTTGCCTGGTCGACACAAACAACCTCAGATCCCATTGTTCACTTGTTTCTGCTGGGGAAGGTTTTTTTTTTTTTTTTTGGTGTAATTATAGAGAAGATTTACTGTTTATTAGGGTTTAGAGTTGAGTTCTGAAGCGCAGTAACGCCCCCCGTGGAACAAATCAAAACTGGGTCAGAGCCTCAAAATATCAGAAGACGAGCCTTATTATCATTTCTGTGTATTGTCAAGCTTCATTTTCTGCCAGATAAAAACTCTCTAAACAATAGGTTGGCACATTTAGGATGAAGATGAGGATACGGTAGGAGGAGAGGGATAACCAGACTCCAGATGTCAGAGATGCAGCCTCTGTACTGATGTGTGCTCATCCAAAACAACCTCCAGCTTTTAAATAACCCATAGTCAACATCTTGGTGAACTGACTCCTGCATGACGATCAAAGCCCCAAATCTGGGCCCTGCATCAGTAAACTCCCAAATCTCTAGTGAATAAATGGGGGCAGCCCAGTGTGAGTGGAAAACCTGCCTGTGTGTCAGTATGCCTCAATTTGCATCTTGCGTGCGTGTGTGTCATGTACAGTACACGTGGGTGGTTAAATATATATGTCAGCTAGACACATAGAGGTGTGCAGCAGCTGCATCCATCTGTCTGCATGTGCACAGGAGTGTAATGATGTGAAGATGTGTATATAGGTGTGCCTGTCAACTCTGTGAAGGGGAGGACTGAAAGCATTTGGATGCTCTTGATGGAAAATCAAATGCTTCTTAGCTTCCAACCTCCATCACTCTGACTCCCTCTGCAAAACTTCGCTTTCATGCTCATCTCCTAAAAGCTCCGTGTGGGTGCCACGTTGTAAAATATGCCCATCTCATCTCATCATTTACCAACAACTGAGTCCAAACATCTTGTTTTCTTTTTTAAGAACAAAAAAGTAAAAGCACATGCCATATCCTCAAAGCTTCTGCGCCTGTTTCAGAGTCAACTTAAGTCAGTGTTTTTCAGCCTTGGGGTTGAGACCCCACATGGGGTCGCCTGGAATTCAAATGGGGTTGCCTGAAATTTCTAGTAATAAATACAAATTATAAACTAGAACAGCACTCGGAGACACCCCCCCCCCACACACACACACACACACCACCAAAATTAAATCATTTGTTCCTTGTGCCAGTATCAACATTTCCTGAAAATTTAATCCAAATCCATCCATAACGTTTTGAGTTATCTTGCTGACAGACAAACAGACAGACAGACAAACCCTGATGAAAACATAACCTCTGCCATTACACTAGGCGGAGGTAAAAAAAAAAAAAAAAAAAAATACTAATAAAAATATATGGTGAGTTGACAGACAGTCCCAATCCATAAAAGACATGACAAACTGTGAAGCTGAAACTGCAGCACTGTGGTTCTGTTTATCTTTCAAATGTTCATTGTGGTCAGTTTCAGATGCTGCAGCTCTTTCATAATTCATAGTTTGAGTTCTTGTTTGTTCAGTATTAATTGTCAGCCTTGTAAATCCAAGCTGGACTGACTGTACATATCCTGACCAAGGAAAATTAAATTCTCACTTTGTGCAGTAATCTACACCTGGATTTACTACCTCCGTCCATAATAATATACATTATATAGACTAAATGTCGACTAAAATTAATGTTTATTTGCAACAGAGTATAACAAACTATTACATGATCAAAAACAAATTAATTTGTGATGTTAAAATGGGGCCAAAAAGGTTGGGAACCACTGACTTAAGTAAATCATCACCTTTTCCTGCTCATTTTAACCCCATAACACCAAATGTATCATATTCGATACATGAGGTTTGAATTGTTCTACATGATCAGTGTCATCTTTTTTTTCTTTAAAAACCTGGTATATACAATTAGATACACGCAATATTTATTTATTTTAATTTTACCTTTATTTAACCAGGAAGTCCCATTGAGATTAGGAATCTCTTTTGCAATGGAGATGTGGCCAAGGTAGCAGCTATATAAAGTCCAAACAACATAAAACACATACATGATACATAATTAACAATAAAACCTAATAACAACTATTCAACCATAATGACATCAAGAAAAACAGTGACATTCTTCCTTCACTGCATTCTCCATGATACTTTTAAAATCATTAACAGAAATGAATGTATGTAGTTTTACAGTTTTTTGAAGATCATTCCCCGACCATGGTGCATGGTAGGAAAATGCTGTTTTTCCAAAGTCTGTCTGTTAAGTTAAGATGTCACTTCATTCCTGTTCACTTTTCTGTATTCAATCTGCTGCAGTTCTGTGTCTTTGAGTCGATAAAACACACCTAGTTGTCATTCTACCACCTTCCATGTCATAATAAAGAGCAGAGGGAGTGGATTAGGTAGACACATCAAATTATGTCACATACATAATTTATGTACTGCAGCTGTTAAACCTGTTATTCATGGATTAACCTGACATAGTACACAGGTTTGGTGAGGTGTTTCACATCTTTGCCTTTTTTTGTTTTGTTTGTCAGTCCTTTATCTATAGTGTCCAGAGTTCAGGGGAAGGTAAAGAAAGTAATGATTTATGTCAATACACAGCTGAGTGTGAAGTTAAGTCATGCAAACCAGGAGCTTAAACAGTATTTAAAGGGGTCATATTTTGCTAAACTCACTTTTTTTAGTCTTTGGTTCATTTATTTGTGTATTTGTGGACCCTAATAGTTTGAAAAGTTTGAATTTGAACCCTCCAGGTGCTGCAAAGCTATCTTTATATTCATTTTGGCAAAAATCGAGTGGATTTTTACAACTTGTTTCAATGCCTGCTTAATTTGTTGAGTTTTATAACTAGTTACGTCATGACATTTGCACATATAAGGTCCAGACTTCAGACGAACATTTGTCAGAGTACGACATAATTGTTTATCAGCAGCAGTGGTTGTAGTAAAAAGTGAAAATATGTTCAATTGTTGGTTGTATTAACAAACACAAGTTGTTGAACAGGACAGAGCAGCACAGCTAACAACCTGGAGGGGGCAGGGCATGAAGTGGCTCATTTGCATTTAAAGGGCCAGCGCTCAGAACTACCTTTCTGGTGTCATTACTCAGAAATAGGGTTGAAGATGGACCTGTGGAGTTGAATTAATGAAGAATTCAGACCCAAGCAGAGCATTTACAGTTTATGTAGACCACAGGGAAATGTTTTAAAATGCATAATTCCATTTTAAAAAAGCAAAACATCACTCATTTAATACACTTAAGATCTGACCATGGTTATCTACTAATTGTATTTGATTTAATTAAATGAGCTTAAACCCCTGAACCCTGAATGATGCCGCATTTTGGAAAGAGGTTACAGTAAAGGAGCAAACAGCCACTGCACTGCAAAAAACAAAATCTTACCAAGTGTATTTTTCTCGTTTCTAGTCTAAATATGTCATCACACTTAAAATAAGACATAGTCACCTAAAGAGTAACTTTTCAGTGAGATATAAGAACTTATTTTTAGACAATAGATCCTGAAAATCTTATGTCAAGAATTCTTACCATGATAATTTTCACTTGTACAATTGGCAGATTTTTTTGCTTAATTCAAGATTTTTTTTTTTTGCTTAATTCAAGCAAAAAAGCAATCTGCCAATGGAACAAGTGAAAATGATCTTGGTAAGATTTCTTGAAATAAGATTTTCAAGATCTATTGCCTAAAAATAAGTTCTTATATCTCACTGAAAAGTTACTCTTTAGGTGATTATGTCTTATTTTAAGTGTGATGAGATATTTGGACTAGAAACGAGAAAAATACACTTGGTAAGATTTTGATTTTTGCACTGTGTGAATAATTTGTTTGGAAATGCATTTCATGACACCGTGACATCAGACTTAACAACGAGACTGGATACTTCAAAACGTCAGTGATCACATCTCTCGGCTACACACTGGAAATCAAACTTGTGAAAATAGATGCTGAGCTTTGATAGCGTACCTTTAGATAGCGGATATTCTGGCAGGAAACAGTTACAGTCAAATGCTGCAGATTGTGGTCCGCACAGAATTCTATTCTTTTTTTAAAACACCTTTAAAAAAGATTTTTCAGTTGTCATTTTCAGTAGGTGCATGACAACTATGTTCAATTTCCAACACTATTCTGTCTACTTCACATGTAAGTATATAGTGTACTCTGTGTACCACATGGGGAATATTGGAATTTAGACACAGTATGTATTTGTCAGTTTCAGGGCTTCACAGACTAAAGGTCTTTAAAATATGGATTTTTTTTTTTTTTTTTTTTTTTTTTTATTGCTGTACAGTGATGACAGACATGACACACAACGTAGGGGGTCTGTTTCTGAGGCTGCTGCTCTGGTTCCCTCCTGTCCTGCATTTACTGCCTCTCTGATGCATCTACATCAGGGAAAACTCATTTCTCTCTCTGTATCTTTATGGGTTAGATGTGCAACACACACATTCACAACAACACAATCAACACGCACATGACCAAACACACACTCCATACACATACGCACTTATCTAAGCAGTAAATACAATGATTGTATTTTGGCTCCATTTTCTCCAGGGTGGTGACAAGTCTTTTTTACACTCACATGCTTGAAATGAAATCCAATTATATCTGTAATGGCTCCACAACTCTTCTTCTGCTTTGAAGGAGTCAGCTTGCTTGAGTCACCACTGTTGAACCTAAATGCACTCAGTAAATCAGTGATGCGCAAGGGTGTAAATATACAACAGAGACAGATGTAAGTGTGTGTGTAGTTGTATGACTATCTTTGTAAGACTGCAGAGTGACCCACAAAGTGAAACACATTGGCTGGTTCTGGCTTTGGGATGACCTTCAGAGACCGTTTTTATTTGTAGTATTTATATTCAAAACTATGAATGACAGGACAAGACACACCCACAACTACCAAAACCAACAACGCTATGCAATCACCATCTGCATCACTACTGAATAAAGTGTAAAGGTCATTGTTAGGCTGGTATGTATTATCATTATGTTGTATGTGTTAAAATAACACTGTATCATAATCTTCACATGACAGCTTATAGTTTACATTATAGTGCAATTAGCTTAGCTCTGTTATTAGACAGAAAACAACCTCAGAAAAAACACAAATCAATGAAATCAAATCAAAACCCTGTTTTATTTCTGGCAGAAAACATAATAACGTAACCAAGGAACTTCAGATTCAGAATACTTTGTTAATCCCAGAGAAAACTGTATAAACGAAACAGTGCAATTTCGGCATCAAACGTCATTCTTAACCCTGTAAAGCCTGAACTATTAAATCATTGACAGAAAATTCCAGTTCTTTGAATCTGGAGCCTTTATTGGTCCTTCTGAACAACCAAAAAAACATTTTTTTCACATATCAATTTCTATGTATAAGTTTCAATTTTGTATCATATTTGATACATAGGGTCTCAATGCTCAAAAATAACACAAACATGTCTAACCAATTGGTAATTCTCTTTCAAAATTGGCAAAGTTCTTCCTCCTTCCTCATTAATGACAATCTTGTGGTGTCATTGGAAAGGCCTCTGGTGAATGAATTCCTCTCCCCTGGTAGATTATGTGTGTATTGCATGTATCTAATTGTGTACATCAGGTTTTTAAATAAATAAATAAATAAAAAAACATCACACTGATCATGTAGAGGGCTTGAAAACTCATGTATCAAATATGATACATTCAGCATTATAGGGTTAATTTAGAGCTATGTCCAGTCCTTTTTTTTTTTTATCACTTTGGCACTTTGATTGACTCTAAAAGTGTCTCTGGTTCTTATCCTTAGCTCGTCACTTTCTGCCACTTTGGTCAAAGGCTGATGTTAGTTTTAAGTGCACTGGTGGACACAAGGCTACAGTGGCTCACTACTCCCTGTAGTGGTCACATAAATCCACAGTGACACTTCCGCTCATGGCTGCGAGTAAATTCAATGCACATCTCTTTAGTGCAGTAAACTGATATATTTGGCTTAACAGTGGAATATGATACTTTTAGATAATTTTGAAATATTCTAAAGACATAACACTACATACCGCTCCTGTACAGGGTTTCTGCGGGTCATTAAAAAGCATTAAAATTCATTAAATATATTTTGTGAAAATTAATGCCTTAAATGGCATTAAAAAACATTAAATTAGAAGTCCAGAGGCATTAAAGAATTAAATACACTTGATGGAAAAAAGCATTGTTTTTTTAATTTATTTTGATTATATAAATTTTAGTAATTTTGATCTCTTTAATTCTTTATTTGGCTATTGTTTATGGCTGATACATGAAGTCACAACACTGGATTCTTGGAATGCAACGTGCTGTGAGCGTGCTCATTCTGTGGCGAAAGAGCGGAGGGAATATTAGCAAATGTTGGAAAAATGGGAAAATGCAAGTTTCAGCAGAAGTGATTGGAGGAGGAAGTATTCAGAACCTGCTTAAAGCCTGTGGACAGTAAACCGTCATAAAACTATATATAAAACTGTATCTGCAGTTGAACATGGGCATTAAATTCATTTAAAGTGTCATTAAAAAGGCCATTAAAAAGCATTAAATTAGGTTTGCTGACACCTGCAGAAACCCTGCTGTAAGACCTTGTTTTAGGATTAAAGTTAGGTTTAGGAACCAATGCCTTGATCATACCCAGCATTAACATTTATTTTAACACAATCTCAAGGTGTAAATTTCCCTAGATGCTTTGAGACCACATTCAGGGGAGGTCTGAGTCACATATAGTCACATTCTTTGAGCAACGTGCAAGCTAATGTATGTATGTCATTGATTCTGTAATGCATCAGAGTGAAGGACCTCCTACCCAACTGATGCCTTCTGCTTCATTCATGGTATTATATTCAATTAGTCAAATTGCATGAACTGGTCTTATCTGTGAAAATTTAGAAAAGCCCATTGAAATAGCTTGATTTGGTTTGCCTCAAGCATAGACCTAGTCTGCATTATTTTATCTTACATTTAATTCAGTATGTTGTTGCAATGGTACTGCTGCTTAAAAGCAATTAAAAGCAACAACAACTGGCATTTGCAAACAGATGTGATGTATGTGGTTATTTGCATATATTATCAGACAAATAAGATCCAAATACATGCATAGCTTACAGTCGAGTGCAAACACCTCGAGATTCACTGTTGCCAAATAAAGCTGGAATAATTTTGTTTTCACCTTCTTCTTTTTATTCCAATTCATGCACATCAGTAATCGCCTTTGACCTGGTGCAATGATTACATACTCCCAGTTATACTTTATTGATCAAGAATAAATCCCATTGTCACAATTAGAGACGCACCGATACCACTTTTTTCCAGACCGAGTACAAGCACAAGTACTTACATTCGATTACTTGCCGATACTGAGTACTGATATAAGTACTTACAGTTCTTAGTTACTTTTGAAAATGTGTTTTATTGTCGTTGTCATTAGTCTGACTGTAACAAAGTACTGCTACCGATATTTAATGCGTTGGAATGAGTGTTTCTCAATCAATCCACCAGAGGGCGCCGCTCTTAATTAACCATACTTGCCAAATATCACAAAGAAGAGTAACATTTTTTGAGATGAAGAAGAAGAAAGTAAATAATAACAAACATGACAGAGGAGGTAATACTAATGAAGATGCTAATGTTGATATTGATGAGGGTAGTTGACATAAAAAGGTCAGTAGTTTTTCCCCAACTCACACAGTTTCTCTTTAAAAAGATCCGCTACCTCCACGGTTCCCGGTGGTATTCTCCAAATTCTCTGTCTGGGTACGCATCTGCAAGCACCCGAAAAACAGACAGAATTACACACAGAATTTAGGCAGAGGACGGACAGAACGCTCCGTCCATATCCATCTGTGTCTTTAATGTGACTTCCAGTCACTGTTACTTTTGTCACTGCCTTTTATTTTGAAAAATCTCCACTCTGCTGACATTACTCCTCCGCTACGTACCTGCTGCACTTAAAGCTCTACCGTATCATGTGGCGTTTTTACACTTTTCTTTTGTCATCTTCAAATGCTACTAATAAGTGTGTGTCAAACTAAAATGTAAAAGAAATCCACCAGGTATTGAAACTCAAAAATGTTTAATTCTCTTATATTTCTGATATAAGTCTGACCAATCATTTTATTCGGTCCAAATGAAATAATTGGCCAAACCTGGCAGAGCCCCCTGTCAATCATCCATTACTGCCATCCAGCATCCAATCCATTATCGCTGTCTCTGCATCCAATATGTGTCCCTCTGAATCTGATGCTTCACTCGCGCTGCTTCTCCTGTCACTGACCACAGTCTACTGTCTAGGATGTGAATGGACAGAACTCAAATGCACATGTGGATGGAGAAAAACGGATTTATTAACAGAAACAACAACTAAGAGGAACAAACAGGAGTCCGATGAATGAAGGATGGAGATAAAAGTCCGGAAGTCGGATGTACTGGATTAAACAGGTCCGCATAAAGGTCAGCTTTTATGACCGTGGGACTCATACAGGTACATGTACATGATGTCACACAATGTAGGATGATGTAGGGATGATAAATGTGTGGACTGTGGACAGGATTTCATCTCTGCTTTTTGTGGATGACGTTGTCCTGTTGGCCTCATCGAACCTGGACCTTCAGCATGCCCTGGGGTGGTTTGCAGCCGAGTGTGAAGCGAGTGGGATGAGGATCAGCACCTCCAAATCCGAGGCCATGGTTCTCGACTGGAAAAAGGTGGTCTGCCCTCTCCGGGTCGGTGGAGGGTCTTTGCCCCAAGTGGAGCAGTTTAAGTATCTTGGGGTCTTGTTCACGAGTGAGGGAAGGATGGAGCGTGAGATTAACAGATGGATCAGTCTGCAGTGATGCGGTCGCTGTACCGGTCAGTTGTGGTGAAGAAGGAGCTGAGCCGAGAGGCGAAGCTCTTGATTTACCGGTCAATCTACGTTCCTACCCTCACCTATGGTCATGAGCTTTGGGTCGTGACCGAAAGGACAAGATCCCGGATACAAGCGGTCGAAATGAGTTTCCTCTGCAGGGTGGCAGGGCGCACCCTTAGGGATAGGGTGAGGAGCTCAGTCACCAGGGAGGAGCTCGGAGTAGAGCCGCTGCTCCTCCACATCGAGAGGGGCCGGCTGAGGTGGCTCGGGCATCTGTTTCGGATGCCTCCTGGATGCCTCCCTGGGGAGGTGTACCGGGCATGTCCCACCGGGAGGAGACCTCGGGGAAGACCCAGGACACGTTGGAGAGACTATGTCTCTCGGCTGGCCTGGGAACGCATTGGGGTCCCCCGGAAGAGCTGGAGGAGGTGTCTGGGGAGAGGGAAGTCTGGGCATCCCTGCTTAGACTGTTGCCCCCGTGACCCGGCCCCGGATAAGCGGTGGATAATGGATGGATGGATGGATGGATGAATGGATGGACTATGAAACCTCAAATGTCCACGGAAAATTTGCGGAGGCCGCGCGTTCACAGTGTGCGCGCCCATTGCCTGGGCATCTCATCACCGTGGAGCAGTGAAGACACTGACCCAGCACTGCACAGACCAAACCCTTAAACACAGGGTCTACTGATGAAACAGGAGCCGCGGGCCTGTGGCAGGTGGATGATGTATCTGATCACTGAGGGAGGGGTACGCGGACACGCCGAAGCGGACCGGACCTCCACCTCTGCTTCCTCCGCATGCATCAGGTGAGAGGGGGAGAGAGGAGGAGCTCAGGCAGAGGGACGTGGGCGGGGCTTTGGAGGGAGGCAGGTTGTTCATGTTCAAACTTTTACTAAGTGCTGTGAGAAATGCCACATCGGTAGGTATAGCTTTAACTGTGAACGTCACGCTGGTGTAAAGTGGTATCAGTGTGTTTGTATCAGAGTACTTTTACGGTTACAAGTAGAAGTGCTCGCGCTCAGTATTGGACCGATACCTGATACCGGTATTGGCATTGGTGCATCCCCAGTCGCAATCATTTCATGTGTAGAGGTAAAAATATTTTATTGCAGTTTTATGGACAATAGTGTATATTTCTGATCTCAGGTATGATCAGGACCGTACTTGTAATAATGAGTGCGTTACATCAATGAATATCTTTACAAAGACTGTTGTAAAAATGTGTGCGGTTGTGTGTCTGGCCTCATTTCCTCTTTTAGGGAAACTTAAATGACTGAACTCTTGTCAAACTTTCTTACTCTCCAAAGTATGTCACATATTACTGCAATAGCTGTCTATTTGCATATTTTAATTAAATAGCAGGAATTTAGAATTAATCACTTCCTAAATTTATGGGGTAATTATACAGTGTTTGTCCTTGACTTGGCAGCATCAACCACCCATGAATAAATTCATCATAGTCTTGTGATGGCAGACAAAGTTACGCTGACACCTGAAAACTTTGTTTCCTCCACTTACCCCTCAATTACCCTCTTTTACTTTCTTTTCTGACACAATAAATCACATACTGTCACAGTCTCTTTGTCATGGGGACCCCGTGACAATTTGATCACAGTCATGTGTGGGTGGAATGAGTGCGTACAATGTGTGCTTGTGCTTTAATGTGTGTATGTGTGCTGGGATTTCTAAATACCCTGTGCACTTAGTTAAATAAAGGACCTCTTTCACAAACCGGACATGAACGAGGTGTCGCGGGTTTCCATGGTACCCTGAAGAAGCTGCTGTGTGCTTGGAGTTGCTGATTGAGCAAAGAGAATACCATCAAATTGTTTTCACATTTTCACCTGAGTGGTAGAATCCATGAGAAAGGAAACCTGTTACAATAGGACATTTATTAGAAAACATCAAAACTGTTCAAATGTTGTTTAACTCCTTTTAGGGCACTCATAGAAATACTCTGAAATTCAAAATGTCAACCTTAGTGTGTTATTGGACATAACAAGACTTTATTACTTTTGTGAAAATTTTCAAAATGATTTATTTTCATGTAGAAAATCAAGGTCAATGAAGTTACCATATTTGGTTCCTTCCCTCTATGTGGCGAAAAAAAAAATTAAAAAATTCCAAGTAGCACTTGCTAAAAAGTAAATACATGCAATAAAACAACTGTTAGAAGGTCATAAACTGACAAAAATCAATCATATTCACTATTTGCTATTATTGTGCTATTATTTTATGTAGGTATTTTGAAGTTTAATTTTAGACATATATTTTACTGATTTTAAATTAGCCTTAGTTTTAGTTGTTTTTAATGTATTCATTTATTTATTAGTTATTTATTTTATTCATATGGCAAATACGAGTCCTCAGAAAGCAGTTTCGTTCTTTTCTTTGTGATGGAATGACAAATAAAACTCCTTTGAATCCTTTGAGTCCTTTGTATTTACAGCTTCAGTGCCAAGAAAGATGCCTATAAATAAAATGTATTATTATTATTATTATTATTTTTACAAAACATCTCTGAGTAACTGTATAGTGTTATAAAAGCCAACATGCTTCTGGACCTCACTGAGGCACTGGATTGGCCCCATATTTAATGTTTGTGGAAATTACCAAAAATAGTCACTTGCCCAAAAAAGGGTCACCATAGGTTCAGTAGGAAAATCATCTTTGTTTTTGTTTTTTTTCATTTTTTTAAAAAATAATTTTATTTTTCAAGAAGGTTTTGTACAGGAAAAAAATAAATAAATAACAGACATTTAAATAGGAGATTACTTTATCAAATAAATTACAATAACAATATACAGGGAAATACAGTTTCCTAAAGAAAAGAGAATATATCAATAAAAAATAAATAAAATAGATTTACACAAAGTCCGGTTGTCTTAATAAAATATATGTCCTCCATTTCTCCCACAATTTATCAAATCTATCATTTTGGAGTCTGATGTAGAATGTAATTTGCTCCATCACAAACACCGAGTAAACAATTTGATGCCAATTTTCCAGGGTTGAGGCATTTACATTTAACCATTTTTTAATAATAGTTTTCCGAGCAGCTATACTCAACATTCCAAACAAACATTTCGTGTCCTTATTTGTGTCTAATGAGTAAATATAAGCAAAAAGGAACTCATCCCCGTTGAAAGTTGTCTGCACACTTAAGATTTTCCTAATCTCTAAATGAATTACATTTCAAAAGATTGTAATCTAAAGGCATGACCAGAATAGGTGGAAATGTTTTACTGCCTGAGCTCCACAGTTTCTCCAACAGCTGGAAAAGCCTGAATAATGTTCACTTTCAAATCATCTTTATAATATGAAAATACACCGCCTCACAAAGTCACACACCAAATATTTTGTAGCTTTGATTCATTCTGACATTATTTATGACATGCTGGCTTATGCAATGTCTCAATAAATGTCCCAACATTCATTTCAGTCCAGAGTTGCATTAATCCGTTGTCAAGATCTCACATTGATGATGGAGAGTCTGACTGCTGTGGAAGGTCTTCTGCATCACATCCCACAGATTCTTCAATGTGGTTCAGGTCTGGACTCTGGAGGCCAAATCCATCTCCTGCTCCCTGATCCACTCTTTCACAAGTCTGATAAATCTTGGCGTTATCATCTTCGAATAAGTCTGTGTCATCAGCAAAAGGAAAAAAATGGAATAACCTGGTAATTCAGTATATTCAGGTTCAGCTTTTTTTTTTTTTTTTCAGGTCTACGTTCAACTTAACCCGTGTCACTTTTGTGTCAGTTCCCAAATACATTTTTCCTCTAGATTTCACCTTTCTTAAATGATATATCACCATTTATAATAATACTATCCTCTGTATTTGGTATTTTTTCATTGAAACCTATGTATTTTGTTGTATTTAATTCACTGATCACGTAGATGTTCATAGATGATAGATTAAAGTTGAAGATTATTATATCAAAAACAGAGAAAACTGAAGAAATTGCTCAGTTTTTTTCTCTGATTATGTCTGTTATAGATATTTGGCTCTGTTTCATTTGTAGTTTTTCCTGCTTTAGTTCCATATTCTTAATATTTGACGTATTTGACGTCCAAAAATACACTATATTTTGAAAATATTTAAGGGTGATTATTCACCACCGTTACTGACAAAAACTATGTAATTCAATTATAGTTTTTAATCAAACTGTTGGTGATTGCAGAGAACTATATTTTCTTTCTGCAGCCAGAAAATTGCTATTGGTGATGGTTTAAATTTATGTTTTTAAGACCCTTAAGATGCATCACCCCATTTAAAGCATTTAGGACAGAAACAAAAAATAATTTGTTACAATAAGTTGCATTATTTTGACAAAATAATTATATTACACTCACATATGCTACGGAAAAAAGTTGCTTAATCAAATAGTTCAGATATTTCCACTGGTAAATTAAATTAAAATTACATTAAATTAAATTAAGGTCTTTTGTTGTCAGTATATAATCAGTTTTTTGGTTTTTTTTACCACACACTGAAATTTAACCTCTGAAACTGAAGACATTTCCAGAAATACAGGGTGGGGAAGCAAAATTTACAATATTTTGAGGCAGGGATTGAAAGACAGTGTATGACCAATTAGTTTATTGAAAGTCATGAGAATTTATTTGCCACAAGAAAATTTACATAATAGAATTTTTTTTTTCTATGTGTCCTCCTTCTTTCTCAATAACTGCCTTCACACGCTTCCTGAAACTTGCACAAGTGTTCCTCAAATATTCGGGTGACAACTTCTCCCATTCTTCTTTAATAGTATCTTTAAGAAAGTCGACATTGCTGTGTGATGTTCTATTGGTAGCATGTTCTAAAACGCCCCAAATAGCAGAATCCAGAGGGTTTAGATCTGGGCTAGAAGGCGGCCATAAACATGATTCCCAAAAATTGCTGAAGTTGGATTTGTTGCTGTTGTCAACAAGTGTTTTGGTGTTCTTGTGTAAGATTTTAACTCCAAATCATATTTTACTGCATTTCTAACGGTCTTGTTGACTACCTCAAGTTCAATTGCCATTTTTCTCATGGATTTGGTTGGATCCTTCAGGATTTTGGATTTGAGAGCTTTAATAAAAGCTTTGGTACGTTTTTTGTTGCTTCCTCCACTTCCAGACTTTCTGGTAATAGTTTTGCTCATAGTCATTCTCTTCTTTCCATTATAAACAGTCTTTATGGACACTCCAACTATTTTTGAAATCTCCTTTGGTGTGACGAGTGCATTCAGCAAATCACACACTCTTTGACGTTTGCTTTCCTTTTTTTTTTTTTTTTTTCGTTTTGACATCACACTTTGATTTTATTTATTTCACTTACACATGTGCCAGGTTGACTTCAATCATTCAACGTCTTTCAGGTGTAAACTTGTAATACATTAGTAGATGACAGATATTGTAATGACACGTTGTTAAATATAGATAATTAATAAGTGTTACACCTTTTCCTGTTTTTTCAGGCTTTAAACGTGCTAACAGTGAGTATTGTGTTTTTTCTGTAAATCTCATGCACATTTTTATGTTGTTGATGTTACATATAAGCTTAATGTTTGCTTTCCTGATTACTCATATGGGCAAAAGTTTCTGAAAAGGTATGGATAATAGTGTTAGGTATGATTACGACATCAATATATGTTTGGTTTCAAAACAATTGACGTAGTGCCTGCTGAGAAAAAACAACTAAATGTTCATTATAAATTTTGCTTCCCCACCCTGTATATCAATAACTGAACATAAAAATGAGTGTCTCCATCCACTGTTATTGATCCAACTCTGAGTTTTAGTGGTGAATCAATGTTGTAGAAGATGACGGTGTTCCCACGGTAACTACGGAGCCTCTGAACAGCCAATGGGTCATATCTGATGACCATGAAAAGATGACAAACTGTATTTTACACCAGTTATTTACATGTATTGATAGGTTTAGTGGTTCAGAGGTTATTACATATTTTAGATCAGTAGATGGTTTTGGTCACCAGTTGCTGTTTGGGTCTTTATGGGTTAATGATGTTTAACCTAGACCTGAAAAACTGAAGCAACCCCAGATCATAACACTGCCCTCACATTGGACTGTAGGAACTAGGAATGATGGGTAATCACTGCATCTGCCTCTCATCTCACCCTGATCCACCCATCTCTCTGGGACAGGGTCAAGCTGGACTCATCAGACCACATGACCCTTTTACGTTGAAACAGTTCAATCTTTACGCTCTCTAAGAAATGAGAAGCGTCTCACTGCGTCAATTAAGGTGAAAGAACTTGTTGCTGATAAAACATATTAATAACTGCAGTAAATGGGGGCAGTTGTGGCCCAGAGGTTTGGAGCATCGGTTTATGATCAAAGGGTCGCCAGTTCTATTCCACAGACAGGCAGAAAAAGTTGTTGGCTGACGTGCCCTTGAGCAAGGCACTTAACCCCACATTTGTTCCCCTGGGCGCCTGCTATGGAAAGCCTGCTGCTCCTAGTTTGCAGTGTGTGGTGCATTCCTGCATGTTCTAGAGATGGGTTAAAAGCAGAGGTTGAATTTCAGTGTGTGGTTAAAAAAAAAAAAAAAAAAGTACTATATATTGACAATAAAGGATCTTAATTTAATTTAAATTTAATTTTCCAGTGGAAGGATCTGAGGTATTTGATTAGGCAGCTTTTTTCTGTAGCATATGTGAGTGTAATATAATTATTTTGTCAAAATAATGCAACTTATTATAACGAATTAATTTTTGTTTCTGTCCTTAATGCTTTAACTGGGGTGTATTTTAAGAGTCGTAACCCTTTCATGCATAGCGGTCACTGCAGTAGACAGCTATTCTACAACTGTTCTCTTGTATATTAATGGGTTTTATTGTTATACTTCTGTATCTGCCAACACAGAGGACGCTTATACACCATCTCATACACTGCAATTCACACAATTACTGTAACCTTGCTGTTCTTGATAAACCTAATCTGCAGTAACATGTTTGAGTGTAAATCAATTGCTATTTGTATTAGGCTGTAATTAACAGTTTTCTTAAACAAAAAGTTTTGTTTTGTTTTTGTTTTTTTTGCATAGTATCTCCACAAAGTTGGTAATAACTAGTATTGCAGTATGATAAAATGTGAGAAAACATCAGATTAGCTGCATTAAATATGTTTTTATTTCATAGTTTTCATATCATTTTCTGATATTGCGTTTTAAATACATGTTTCTTTGCTTCAAAAATTAAACCCATGGTGTCCAGCTGAGTAGAAATTTTTGTAACTACATAAAAAATAGGTTCATTTAAAAAAATAAAAATAAAAATCAATCACATTGTTTTTTTTCATGCCTAAAGAGGAAAAAAACACTCAGGAAAAAATATCTTGACTAAGGTTCTTATAATTTGTGCATCAGAGGGTTAAAAACATAAATTTAAACCATCACTAATAGCAATTTTCTGGTTGCAGAAAGAAAATATAGTTCTCTGTAATCGCCAACAGTTTGATTAATAACTATAATTGAATTACATAGTTTTTGTCAATAACGGTGGTGAATAATCATCCTTAAATATTTTCAAAATGTAGTGTGTTTTTGGATGCGGTCGCGTCAAATATTTAGAATATGGTACTAAAGCAGAAGGAAAAACTACAAATGAAACAGAGCCAAATATCTAGAACAGACATAATCAGAGAAAAAAACTGAGAAAAGCAAAAACTGGCAGAAGGATATCAGTATACAAACTTGTTTCCAAATCGTCTATAAAACCAGAGTAACCATGTCTTTTAAATAAACATGTGAGTTCAACAGATGGATATAAATCCTTAACCATTTTCCCTCCCAAAATGCAAACTGCCACCTGTCATTGTCCATCTGCTTTATTTGCTGTTCTAGTGATTTAATACCAGCAGCTAATAAACCCTCACACCTTGAGCATGAGCTCCGACCATGTGGATCCTTCATGCTGTAGATACTGACTGTATCCCTGCTGTAGTTTGGATCCGTTCGTTTGGTTGAGGGTTTGGACTGGAGGTTGTTGACAATTAGTATGCAGCCTCATAAAAATGTCGCATTTACACTTTATTAGCGTCTCCGTTCATATGGAAGAGATGCTTTCCCTGCAACCTTATATCGCTCTAGCAGTCTCCACATTTCCTTCATGCTCTGCTGATGCTTTGAAATTCTCTGATCTGTGTTGACTGGAGAAAGTCAGACACTGTCAAGTTTAGCTACAGGGCACAGATGCCTTCTTATACTTTATTACAACGCAATTACATTAAGTAGTACATAATGTAAGGAGTTCTGTGATGAAAAACGAACCAGGGGCACCAGATCCTCTATGCATTTTTACACCATAGAGATTTCTGTGGTTTAATTATCACAGTTTTGCTGATTTATTCCCCATCTATTTGACCTTGACAAATCACTTGGTCAGGCTACATGAGATTAATGAGCTTGTGTTGTGGCTTGGAGACTCTGGCCTGTCACAACAACCGAACATAAATGGACAACATTACAACAGAGCTAAAGGTGTTGCACAGTATGGACATATTTAGGAACAATGGTAAACATTAGCACAGCTTATTACCCCGCCCCCCCAAAGGGGAGGCAAGGGGTTTTTTGGTTCTGTTTGTTTGTTTGTTTGTTAACACTCTAACAGCAAAACTATTGGGTGTATTCATACCAAATTTGGTTTATATATTGCCAGTGATCCAGAATAGATCTCATTACATTTTGGGAACAGCAGGTCAAAGTTTACAATTTCTTTGAATTTTTAAAATCTTATTTTTTTTTTTTTTTTTTTCCCACCATTTACTTATAATAGGCAAAATTTCAAATGTGTGTAGCAGCAAAACTGCTGGTTGAATTCATACCAAATTGGGTTAATAGATTGCCAGTGACCCAGAATAGATGTGATTACATTTTGGGAAAAGTAGGTCAAAGTTCAAATTTTTTATGAATTTTTTTAATCTTTTTTTTTTTTTTCATCATTTACTTATAATGGGCGAAATTTCAAATGTCTGTAACAGCAAAACTATTGGTTGAATTCATACCAAATTGGGTTAATAGATTGCCAGTGACACAGAATAGATGTGATCACATTTTGGGAAAAGTAGGGAAAAGTTGACATTTTTTATGAATTTTTAAAATATTTTTTTTCCCCATTTACTTATAATGGGTGAAATTTCAAATGTCTGTAGCAGCAAAACTGTAAGTTAAATTCATACCAAATTAGGTTTGTAGATTTCCAGTGACCCAGAATAAGATCTCATTACATTTTGGGAATAGTTGGTCAAAGTTCACATTTTTTATGAATTTTTAAAATCTTTTTTTCCCCCATTGATTTATAATGGGCGACATTTCAAATGTTTGTTGCAGCAAAACTATTGGTTAAATTCATACCAAATTAAGTTTGTAGATTGTCAGTGATCCAAAATAGATGTGATTACATTTTGGGAAGAGCAGATCAAAGTTCAGATTTTTTATACATTTTTTAAGTCCCCGCCATTCACTTATAATGGGCAAAATTTCAAATGTCAGTAGCAGCAAAACTATTGGTTGAATTCATACCAAATTGGGTTCATAGATTACTAGTGACCCAGAATATATCTCATTACATTTTGGGAAAAGTAGGGAAAAATTCATATTTTTTTTATGAATTTACCCCCCCCCCCCCCCCCCCCCCCCCAATTTACCTATAATGGGCAAAATTTTAAATGTCTGTAGCAGCAAAACTATTGGTTGAATTCATACCAAATTTGGTTTGTAGATTGTCAGTGACCCAGTATAGATGTCACTACATTTTGGGAAAAGTAGGTCAAAGTTCAGTTTTTTAATGATTTTTTTATTAGTATTATTCTCCCATTTGCTTAGAATGGGTGAAATTTCGAATGTCTATAAAACAGCAATTTTGTTTCAATTTACTTTAAACTTGGCACATGTATAGAGGCGAGTGATATGCTGACATCAGCATATGCATAGACACTATGACATCAGATGGATCGATGCCAAAATAAGTTACAATACGTGTGAGGGGCGGAGTTTGTCGTGCCTGGCACCACTTGTTTACTCATGTATTTATGTATTTATTTGTGCTCACTTCTTTTAGTCTTTATGTCTACCTGTTATTTTGATTAAGCACAAATACTGCACAAGTTTTTATGATGTTCCTACAGAGAATCCCTTAAATTTATTCATAATTTAAGGGAATATTTATAAGGGTTCAGAGCCCTTATATAATAGTTGGTACAATAGATAAAGAAAAATAGCACAAAAACAAAATATGATACGTAAAAACACAAGCTAGACAAATAAATGAGACTGTTCCTTACACTAGCGCACTGAAGTAGCATTAATGTTCATTCTTTTCAGTATTGTTTATTTCTTTTTACTTGAGGTTACGTCCTAGTCTTTTCTGCTATCATATCAATTATTAAGATGTGAAGATCATTTGACTTTCTATAGAAACCTTCAGTAGAAATGTCTGTTAGAGGGCGATATGTTTTACTTTTATACTTCAGGTACATTTCAGAGCTTCAATCTTTACACGTCTACTCTGGTAAAAACATTGAATTAACACTTTTTCTCTGCATATTTCAGTATAGCACAATTGGTCCATAATGAATTAAAAAAAAAAAAAAAAACTCAGCTGTCTTTAAGGACTAGGGATGCTCACAACTCTCCTCAATCAAACCAGCATTCATGCCTCTATATTATTTCACATTTTTAACACAATCTACTGAAATGACCATCAAAATAAGCTCTAATTGGTGTCATTCAGTCGGGGCTGAAATGTGTTTGATTTATGTCTGACTCATATTATGTGTGACTGAGTATATCTGCAGAGACAGAAATGCTGCAATTTGCAAAAGAAATTGTGTAGATTTGCTTATATGGCTGAGCAGTTGTAACTTCAATAATAACAGATACTGTCTAACCATTATTAATGTTGTGTGTTCTGCAACAGTTACACTCCTGCATCATAATAAGGATATATGAATATGTAATAAAGCAGTCTGATCATCTACATTTTGCATATTTAACTAACTGAAACTCAGAGATAACACGCATACAAGCCTGATCCCTGGAATATCGGATTTCAGATTTCATGCTGGATATCATCTATCATTTATTCAGTATTATTTAGATGTCAGAAAACCTGAAGATTTGTAGAAAAAGAGAGATACAGAAACACGGTGAGTCAGGGGTGAGTTTGCACCACCTTTCAGTAGGCAGTATCTGCACCATCTGAAATGCATGTTGCAGTTTAGTTTCATGTCATTTATGAAATAGGCATTTTTGGAATAAGGCTGATTTAGGAATAAAAGGAGCCAATTTTGCACTGAAAGCGTGAATATTTTCTAATTTAACCCTATAATGCCGAATGTATCATATTTGATACATGAGTTTTGAAGCCCTCTACATGATCAGTGTGATTTTTCTTTTCTTGAAAAGCCTGATGTATACAATTAGATACATGTAATACACAGATAATCCATCAGGGGGGAGGAATTCGTTCACCAGAGGCCTTTCCAGTGATACTACAAGACTGTCAGGAGGCAGAACTTTGCCAATTTTGAAAAGGAATTATCAATTTGTTAGACATGTTTGTGTCATATTATGTTTTTGTTTGTTCAAAAATAATATTTGAGCATTGAGACCTCATGTATCAAATATGATACATTCATTCATTTTCTGAACCCACTTTATCCTCACTAGGGTCACAGAGGTCGCTGGAGCCTATCGAAGGTGGGGTACAACCTGGACGTGTCTCCAGTTCATCACAGGGCTGACAGATAGAGGCAAACAGTCACTCTCACATTCACACCTATGGGTGATGGGTGTAATTTAGATTACCTGATTATCCTATCAGTGCACGTGTTTGGATGGTGGGAGGGAGCCAGAGTACCCGAAGAGAACCCACACAGACACTGGGAGAACATGCAAACTCCACACAGAAAGGTCCCACCCCATCGACTAGTGTTGGAATCAAACCCAGGACCTTCTTGCTGTGACGCATAAGTACTAACTACTGCACCACCGTGTTACCCCAATAAATATATTACTGAAAAAAAAATGGTGATAAATCATGTAAAAAAGGTGAAATCCAGAGAAAATGTATTTGGGAACTGCAGCAAAAGTAGCACTGGATCTTTCTGGGTTGAACGAACAAAACTGAAAATCATACATGGAAATTGATATTTGAAAAACTTTTTTGTTGTTGTTCAGAAGGATCAATAAAGGCTCCAGTTTCAAATAACTGGAAGTTTCTGTCAATGATTTAGTGGTTTAGGCTTTACAAGGTTAAATTAAACTGTTTATTCCACTGGTGCTAACTACTTGGCAGCACAGTTTGCAGTGAAATCCACCTTTTGCAAGTGCTTTGGTCAGTACATGCAATTATTTTATCTCACTTTTACCAGGTTTGAAAACCTGTCTGCAGCACTGGCACAGTGCGAAAAAAACAACGTCTGGCATTAGCTCTGGCTACACATCATCCAAGATCATCTCATGGTGGTACTTCATCTAAAATTTTAGACTAGAACACCTTATTTATCTCATACTTTGCTACAGGTTTTTTGCTCTTTGCCACTTGGCATCCAAATCTGCTAGTGTAAATCAAGACTGGACATTTTACATGAAATGAGGCTGAGACTGGAGAATAAAGAAAGGAACTTTTTAACTGCTGGAACAGTCAGGGTCAAAGGTCACATGTCATTTATCGATGTCAGCCTGCTCCCTGCCATGCTCTGTGAATGCTAATCACTCACACACTATCACAACAATGAGATTAGACTTGATTAAAACAGTCCATTAGCATAGATCCTGGTGTGTTCTGTGCACAATACTTACAAAACAGCTTTCTATCCTCTGTAACATGCTCACTCTGGGCCTGTGTTCTTGCTGAGTTCTCAGTGTACAGCTGAACGTCCTGATCAGTGGTCAGGTCTTTAGTCATCCTCGAGCTCTGCTAAGGAGCCAAGCTGTTCCACTGACACATGGAACAATATGGCAGATGAACACTGTAGAGTAAACATGCTTTATGTTGATTAAGTTTATGTTGTGTGGTGATCCCAAAGCTGCTACTCTGTCATTGTAACCAGGAAGTTATTGATTAACATTCAGCCCAAGGTTTCACGGGGGGGGGCACCAGTTAACCATCGGTCCTCTGGGAGATGACTAATCATTTGCTGTGGTGCAGCGATGAGAATTTTGACTGCGCTAATCTCTGGATTGAATGGAGATTAACCGCCATGTGGGGTGATGACTCTCCTCTTTGTCTTTTTGTCTGGATGGGGATCTGCTCGCCTTATCTTATCGCTCCGTTTCATTTCTCCAGGGCAGTTCCCTGCCGTTATCAACACAGCTCCATCTACATGGAAATCAAAGCTTTTGCAGAAGTGAATACGATTAGGGAGGGGGAAAAAGTCTAATCTTTCCCCTCTTGATTCATGCTAATAATAGGCCACAGCAACCTACGAAGATGGAGCTGCAAGACTGAAGAAAAACAAGCACTGTAGTTTATTTATTGTAAAGGTGAATGGATGGGGGAACAAGATGACATAAGAGTGATGTATTCATGCGTAACCCATGTGCTTTCAAAAACATTTCATCTGCAAGGCTTCTTTTGTCTGTAGGCCTTGAAAATGAGGATTAACTCTCGCCTCATAGGACCCAGCTGCCTGATTCCACAGCTGACACTGACCTCCTTTGTTTTTTTAATGACCAAAGAGTAGATGCCTGTGTGCATTTGTTTGTGTGTGCGTGTACCCAGGAGTAGGGGTGGCCGCTAAAGAGAGGGCGGGTTATATGGGGGGGATTAGAAACCACACAGTAGCCTCCATCCCCTGTAAACAAAAGTACATATTGCTGTACAGTGTGTATGTGTGCGCGCGTTCGTGTGTGGGTGTGTGTATAACATGCTACTTCTGGTGACACCAGACAAAAAGAGGAAGACTGAGTCCATCTGTGAAAGCAGCGGGATTAAGCTGTGTTCAAGCCAAGAGCTGCACGTCAATCAACCACAAAGTGTATGTATGAGTGCTTGTACTTCTGCCAGAGTGTGTGTACGTACACAACTGTACACACACAGCTTTCGTCCGGCTGTGGGGGAGGGAGGACCCCAACACTGTTGTTTTCATTTGTAATCTGTGGGATGGAGCACAGCCAGCAATACATCAATCACACTTCACTGGCTACTATACAACAAAAATGAAAAGAAAACTTAGATTTTTTTTTTTTAACATATGAGCTGTTTTTTTTTTTGTTTTGTTTTTTGTTTTTTTTGCACTGAAGCCCGAACCAGTTATGACTGATACGACTTCTACGACTGAAGTTGCTGCCGCTGTAATGTAAAATGTACAAATGCACGCCGCACGCTTTAAAAATTGCTGTACGAGATGTAGTGAAGATAAATATATGATGCAGCCAGTCATCTGTTGGAATGTTTCAGGATTTCTCCTTGATGAACCCCAGACAGACTTGTGTACAACCTCACACATGGGTCAACCCCCCGCTGAGCGCTGTCTCTCTGAAAACCCTGTGTTGTTGTCAGAACCCCCCGACGGTTTCCCCCCATAATGCACCAGCAGTTCTGCATGACACCCTGTGGGGGGGCAAGCCTTAAGCGACTGGTGTGGAGGCTGCTGTCACCATCAACCGGTCTTTAAGTGTCACGCCAGAAGTTTAAAAAATTATCATATTTTGAGGAAAAAGCCAGAAATTTTGTGGTGGGTTTAAGGAGCATTGAACTATAGTGAGTGAGAATAAATTAGGTTAAGGACAGCCATGTTTGTGAGTCATGTTCATCATCAGAATAGCAACTGACTGACTGAGATGAAGATGGGAATTAATTAAAATGATATAAAACAGACTGACTACATCCACTAAGTAGAACAAACCAAAAATTGAATTATCTTACATGTCATTATTGATCGTCTAGAGGGCAAATTATTGAATAAACACAATAACCGTCATATGTCCGTACATCACCTTACACCTGTCAAAGCCGTCTGTATGTATTTCAGGGACTTGACCTGGATGTTGTTACCTCCTCGACACACACACACACACACACACACACATACACAGTAGCCCAGCATGAAGGTGGGGGGTCATTATGCCCCCACGTGCCGTGTACTAAAGATTGAAGCTGGCCCGCTCCCCTACACCTTTCACCCTGGCTGGAGGGGGAAATTGAAATCAATACAGCCTATGATGAGGCAACTGGAGTGGGACAGGACCGGAGGAGTTAGGGTGGGGGTAGGGATGGGTGTGTGTGTGGGTGGGGGGGGGGAGTTGCTTGGGTTTGACGGATGGCAGGTTAAAGGGGGATGATCAATTACCCTGATGGATTGCTTTTTGGAGATTTCAGAAATGATCTCTGCTCCTTAAAGACCGATTGTCCATTGAAGGAGGGGTAGAAGGGATGGAGAAGAGGAGGAGGAAGAGGTGGGAGGGAAAGGGGGGGTGGGGGGGTGGGGTGCTCCTCTGCAGTTTGCATAACACCCTACAAGGATGGAATATCATTCACTTAGATCTTTGTTGTTGTGAGAAGTGGCAACTGGTCCCTCCTCCCTCCATAGTCTTTTATTTTTCGAATATGTTTAATCCCCCCCACCCCCTCCCCCCTCCACGCATTCTCCCTCTAACGGATCCCCTCTCTCTACATTATTCTCTGTGCATTTTAATTTTTTTTTTTTTTTTTTCTGTCACCGGGGGCCCAGTTTCCCCGCCCACTCTCCTCATTTTAGCCTGAAACTAGAATAGTGGAGCCAAGAAATAGTTAATCTGTTCAGCTGCTGCTATGATTGGCCGCTGTATGCAGGGCTTCAGCCACCCTGAATGAGAAACAGGGGTAACCAGGCAACTTCAGAGCAGGAGCGAGAAGAGAGAGAAAAAAAAAATACACACACAGCTTCATGGGATCTTAGAATTATGGAAGAAATTTTGAACATGTAAAAGCAAGGCAATGTGATTTTACCTTCTGTGTCCGGCAAAAATGGAATTAACAAATGGATTTTCTTAAACACGCTCTCTCCATTCTCTCTCTCTCTCTCCTCTCTCTCTCTCGCTCTCATTGGGGGAAAAAAAAAATAGAGCGCTCAAATGAAGGGGACACAGATGTGGATTAAAACGCATAAATGGGACACTCCAGAAAACCCTTCATTGAGAAAAGGTAAGTTACCTTCCTGTTCTACCGGCAGTCTTTAAAACTGTTAAACTAAAGCTGTTTAAGGATGCGTGGCAGCTCAGCGGCATGGCAAAGATTTATGGATGCTGAAGGAAAATGGGTTGCGGAACACTCTGGATTTGTGAGGATGAGACCGAGAAACATTCACGTATATGGCAAAAGTAAACAGGAAAAAATACAAAATTAACCTGTTAGTGGGATTATCGACGATGCTTTTTTGCCGTTTTTGGATGTGAGCTCCTTTAAAGCGCAAACGCCGGTCGCCTGTCAAATAACCTGCTGTCCCATATTGAATTGCGCACAAATTGGAAATGGACAGTTTTCGCATTGAAAAGATAAGATTGTATGAACCTGGGGTGTGTGTAGGTTATGTCATCCAATGAGTATCAATAAAAGCTTAAAGCATTTTTCAACCCCGTGTGTCCCCCCCCCCTTCCCCAAATATTCAAATGAAGACATGTCTTGCTGCAACAGCAATAAGTCATCTTCAAAGGTCTGTGCGTTAATCCGATCTGAGCCTAAATGAATGAGGGAACAGTGACGCATGTGTTCATAAATATATTGATTCTTGTGCAAAAAAAAAAAAAACAAAAAAAAAAACGGTGGGATAAATGCTCAGTGGAACGGTGCTCCAGTATGGGGGCTGAGTACCTGTGGATGATGGTTGGATGGGAGCGCACGGCGCAGCGCGTCGGCACCGGTCTGAGTGGACGAACAGAGCTGTAGCGCATATACTGTAGGCCTGCAAAGACGAGTCCTGTGGTCAGCAGCTAAGTTCGCAGGTCATCGTGGGGTTAGAACAATCTTGTTAATTGTGGAGGAGTATAGGCGTGGAGAGCTTTAAACTGCGTCACGCTTTGCAGATGCGCCCTCTTTTTGATTTCCACGATGAAATATGGATCCCAATCGGATTCAGTGACTTTTTTTTTTTTTTTTTGCACAGACTCCTAAAAATCTTCTATGCTTACAATATCTGAGCAGACTGACAATATACGTGTGACAATGATGCAAATAAGTTTCGCTTAGAAAGCAAATTATTGCTTTATGGTGCAGCATCATTACATCAGACCAAGTAAAAATCATGTTGATTCTCAGAAAAAAAATAATTTATTGCAACGCTGGTGTTCAACTGTTTCGTTAGAGATGCTCAAAAGCTACTGATTTACACTGTTGTCCTAGTGGATTGGTTATTACCGTAGTACAATCCAAATCCCCCCCTGGGTAAAAATGAATATATGCCAGAATGATCTGTTCAAATGCACAATTCAGCACTGGACCATATGTCTGTCATGTTGCCATAATGTTTCTGCTTGAGAATACAAGGGCAGACTAGTTATTAAATAGCCTTGACTATGGCCTTGGAAAAGGCAGGAACAGAACAGCTATCAGCTATTAAACAGTTGGAATATGCAGGTCCACCCACAGACGACCCTAAGTTATCACAAGTTATGGTTTGTGTTGCGTCTTCACTGGATGGAAACCAAGGTCAGTCAGTGTTAGCTTTGTCAACGGTGCCAAAGTTCATTGACAACTTCTGCCAGTCGGTCAAACTGCCTTCGGTAATCTCCTTACAGAGGATGTTTTGCAACAGATCCTAAGCCGTGCCCACAGGCTAGATTGTCGGACACATGTGTTGCACATGCACACACACACATACACACATGTAGCACAGTTTCCAGTTGTTCCCTAAGATAGTTCTTAGCAGCCCAGTATGAGTTGTGGGGCTTAAGATGGAGCTGAGCACTGAACAAAACACTCGAGAGCATTAACTTCTCCAGCAAGGACTTCTTTGTTGGTCTCCCTGTGGAATCATGACACTTAATTTAGCTC
Organism: Sphaeramia orbicularis; assembly: GCF_902148855.1. Taxonomy (NCBI): domain Eukaryota; kingdom Metazoa; phylum Chordata; class Actinopteri; order Kurtiformes; family Apogonidae; genus Sphaeramia; species Sphaeramia orbicularis. The sequence goes on from NC_043973.1 coordinate 38,275,773, forward strand.
CTGACTGCAAAACCAGAGTGGATATTCAAGCAATATCTCATCCGATTAAGACGATAATGCTTTTTCTGCACTTGCAATTACTGTGAAATGGTAAACGTGGTTTGCAGATTCTCTTTTCATGTTTGCTCAGCACAATTACAACAATACAGGGAAAATGTTTCTACTCGTGGCTTATGAAATTGTTGGGGTTGTCTTACCCATTTGGTGTAGTGTTGCTTCCGGCCTTTTGTCTTGTTGAAAGCCTGGTGTATTATCACATTTGCCATTCCTCCTCATATTGCACTAGTGCTGCCTCACTATGAAATCTTTTAAGTTTTCCCTAGTGCTCTGCGATAATGCATCTAATGGACGGGGGTTACACTGACATTAATGTAGCCTTTCCACATTAGATACAAAATTGCCTGAGTGGCCTAAATCTTTTATAAAAGTGGCTTAATGAGCTTGCAAGATTGTGTCAGAGTTCTCATTTTGCTGGTGGTCTCTGACAGTCTGTTCATTATTGAAGATGTGGCCCTTGGCAGAGGCAGGTCGGGGGTGATCCTGGTCGCCCAAGTTGAACAAAAGGACAGATCGTTCAGATAGCGGTGCATTGTAAGGTGCAGAATGATGCACGCGCTCCATTGGGAGTGGAATCAACGTGACAGGTGCATCCAAAGTTCAGAGTGCAAACGGTGGGTTGTGTCAACCAAGGAAGCAAATGTGAAAAGCAGTTAATGAAAACAAATTCATCTCCAATTCTGGGAAGTTTAACGTCCCTTCCAGAAGAAAGATGATGCCTGCTAAGAAACATAATATTTAGCTTTAGAGGAGGTGGTATGATGGCAGAAAAAAACATTGTTATGATTTAGTCAACACCAAGCAGTAATGCAAAATATAATCCCTGGAACTGGAAAATGTTTAAATAAAAATCCTTTCTAGGGCTGGATCTGTTCCAGGAATAAAACTGGAAAAAGGTCCAAACTTTTCAAACCAAATACATCCCACTCACTGCAAAATGACTTACACATTAAATACTGGTTCAAATTCTTTTCTATTTATAGTAAAGCAGTAAATTGCACCATTTCTCTTAATATGAAAAAAAAAAGGAATGTACTGCATTTATGCTTGATGTACAGAAAAAAGACAGCTTTTCAAAACAGTGTCAAACCCTTTCATACTCCAATTTTATAATTAACATTAAATGACCTTTTAGAGTGAGGAAATTGTGTCAAAAAAGGTTTCAAAGCAAGTTGTTCTGTAATTGTTCCTCATGAAAATAAAGGGTTATTCAGTGGTTACTGCCACTTCAGATACACTTTTGTCAACTGTGGATGTAATATGTGTAAATTCTGAAAATAGCAAGTCAAGCATCATTGACTTCAGTTGTTTTCTCATTGTCATGTTCTTTATCGCACTGACCCTGCTAAGAGGACAATGAGGCTGCGACCCAATGCGATGGTGAGTGTTAGTGAAATCAAATGGGGCAGTGAATTGCCAACCCATCACACAATTATTTCCATTGTGCAGCGCTGGGTGGCTAGTAATCCTTGTGCTTTGGCCTGTAACATCTGGTGAGTGGGTGAAATGTTCAGTGTGAAGCCAGCAGTGTCAGACTGCCTCCCATGTTCAGCCAGAGCAGTCGTCACTGCCCGCCTCACTTCCAGAGGACTGGGCATCTTCAATGCATCAATGACACCAGCCATCACTAGGGACATGTAGCATGCCAAACCAATGATTCATTAGGACTCAATTAGCTGGGAGGCATGGGGCGTCTTGCCATATGCCTTGAGGTGCTACGGCAATCTGTACCCACTCCCTACTACTGTACTCTCAGCTGTCTTTGGCACTGTACAGTCTGTACATGTGTGTTGCATCAGTGTTGTACACTACCACCCCAAAAGTACTGTCTTTTCACAAAGCTGTATCTTTGTATTATTGAAACTAGAAGAGATTTAGCAACTCTGTCTCCAGCCACCCAGCTTCAGAGCTGGAAATGAGACACAATGACCTTCAGCTCAACTCATGTTGCGCCAGTTGGCACCGTATGAAATACTCATCCATCTACTGAAGTATGAGGCTGCAGAGCTCCAGATACTGTAAATCTTAGGGGGTAAGAAAGGCCCAGCTCAATATCGACTTTGCTTCGCTTGCCAAGAGGCGGCGTGTGCTGCCGACAAGATCTATCTACCCTCCGATCTGGCTTGTTTTCTTATCTGTGCCAAGGTAAAAGACCCTCTCACTCTGTTTTCCATTCCCCCTAACCCCATCAAGGTTTTCCACCACGACGCTGATTTAATGAAATTAGATTGGAGAAATGAGCTACACCGAACACACCACCAGAGAAGAATGAAGCAATCCGTGTGTAACATTTGTGATTTATACACGAGGCTTGTCTTAAATGTGTGATAAATGTAAAATGATGATATGCTTTATCATTTGACGTGCAAAAAGCAACTGCACAGTGTAGTGTTGGACCGCTGTGATCCTCCAGAATGGGTTCAATACTGTTTGGCATGGATTCTCTGAGGCTCTGAAGCGTAAATGTGGATAACTGCATGATTAATGACAAACTGTAACACTGTGCATAGTTTATCAATATTAGAGGGATGCTGGAAAATTTTTATATGCTAATGCTAGGATATAATTTTTGGGATTATTGACAGGTCATCATCTGAAAATAAAGAATCACAATTGCACACCTCCATATAACTTAATAAACCCTAATAAAATGCACTGGGGGACTTGTTCCTTGTAGAGTTTGCAACCTTTCATTACATTCCTTCTATTGCAAAAGAAATAAATGACTTTAATTTCAGAGTTAAATATTTAATAAACATATTACAGTACAAGTGCACGAGACAGAAAAACTGAAACCAGCCGCGTGCCTATTTAATTGGATTATGATCAAAGAGGAATCTTACATGAGTAACAGCCACATACCAGGCATTATCTGCCTATTTTTAGAACGCTTCATGTAAATCATGTAAAGGTCTGATAATAAATGTATATATATCAAACTAGAACTGGTTTTGTCGTGAGTGCAATGGGTAATTGAAGGTTCTTTGAATTCATATAGTTTTTGTTGGCTGAATGAGCAATTTGAAAATATGGAAAAAGTCAAATATATCTTAGAAAATCAAACACAGTACGAAACTTTTCAACAATTTTCCAAACGCGAGAAGTGCTCGAGATGGAAATCAAGTCGAGTTAGAGCAGCTCTGCCCCAGTTGTAGGCACGTGCAGCCACCCAACTGCACTCCTCCAGCGTTTTCACCGCATTACCCAGAAACGCTATGTTCGTGTGACCCAATTTATCAGCCTCTCCTCCCCATTCATCTGCTCTCACAGATGCACTACAGGAGGCTCCATAAGCAGCAGAGCATTCATCACCTCTGAGTAGTGAGGTCCTTCGACTTCATCCCGTTGGCCCGTTCTACAACCCTATTCCCCACAGGCGGGACAGCAGCTCCATATGTGGTTGATGATTATAATAGTGTGGCAGGAGCATGCAGGGGAAACTACAGAAGCTGAGATGCATTTGTGCGTACACTTGTGTTTGTGTTCCATTAAATATGTAATCAAATATAAGCTGAGCGGCGTTTTTCTTCTGACAGTCAGTCTAAATATTGGGTCTGTCATCTCCTGTATCCCTTCACTGCAATATTTTTTGCAACCCCTAGAGGTAATTGAGATGTTTGGTTCAGCCTAGAGGAGTTGCCAGATCTAAATCTCATGTGATTTCATATCCTGACTATTTGTGTTTTTCATTGACAAACATGTATTGCTCCTGTTGTGATCATTTGCAATTATGATCAAATTAAAATATAATGCTAGTACACTTCCGCCGAAGATGTTGTAGAAGGTAAGCCCAGACTGTATATCAGATTTTGAGAACTGTTGACAGAGTCGGGCTATGCAGCGGCACAGCATTGTGAACCTATAAGTTTGGAAATCAAGCACCGAATACAATGATAAAAGAATATACAGAGAAAAACTTCTGCTGTTTCCCAGGACACCTACAAACAACTGAACTCAGCTGGGGGTGCCAGGCTTTTATTAAACATGCCCAAAGTCAAACAATCAGTCCTCAGTCAACTCAAACAACCAATAAACATAACATAACATAAGGTTTGTCTATCACAAATGCAAAATATACATAAATATTTAACAATTGGGAGCACCGACTCTACAAGAACACATGCAATTATTCTCAAGTTTGCACATCACTGCAAACAAGAAAAATATACCTTTATGTAAAAAGTGTCTTTAGCTTTAATCTCCTAAGACCCGGGAAATGTCAGCAAAGTACCAGCTTTTTTTGTTTTTTATTAATTAAGTCCCTATATTGGAAACGTCAAGATGCAATAGTTTTTTCAGATGCAGTTTTTAAAATTTTTTTGGAATGTTCTTTGTGATGGACAGTTTTCTTTTCTTTTTTTTTTTTTAATATTAAGTTGTAAAATTCTTGGACAGAAATTCGTGGACAGAAAACCCACAGCTGGGTCTTAGGAGGTTAAGAAACCAAATTAAGAGATGCTGATGTGAGCATCCTGGGTTGGAGAATTGTCAATTTCAGACCCCTCACAGTAATGTCTTTAAAATGTGCTCATTCACATTCCAAAAAAAGAACCAGGAAGAGAAAATTAGCTCTTCTCTCATATCAGTTTGCCAGCAGCCAACAGCTGGATTAGATTATTTTAGCACCGAGAGTTGAAACAGAGAACATCTATCTTGGCTTTGTCCAAAGGTAACAAAACCCACCTGCCACTGACATTTTTTCTTCCTAAATGTCTAACCAGCCAGACTAACTGCTCCTATAATTAGGATCTTTGCACTTCTGTTAATTAAATGAAGCTCTCCCTTGTCGTGATGCCTTCAGGGAACAGATTCTATAGTTTTTGATGTGGAGTTTCACTAAGCGTCAAGCATCTGGCGCAGCAGCCACGGTCAGCGTGACGTCTTCTGACGAGACCCTTTAGATCACTTCTCATCAGAGCATCACAGTTGGAGTCTACACTGATGTTTTGCTCTAATCAGCCATCAAGTGTCATATTCAAAAGGCTTCACTCCTGCTTGTATCCTGTCTCCGCTTTTGGTTTATAGAAAACAACGCAAGCAACTGAGGAAAGAGTTTCTCAGACAGACAGCAGGAACAGTGCCCGTTTGTGTCAGATCTTGACCTTGCGATGCCATTGTAATGAGAGGCACTCGAATATTTCACTTATCATTAGCGGCATGATTAGCTGCCAATGGGCTGTGCCCGGCGTGGTTTAATCCTCCCAGTCTCTAGAGTGTGATAACGTATGAGATGACAACAGTTTCACACCCAGTTTCACACCTCCCATGGTTCCATACGTCGCAGCAGCCTAATCACTCATGTGAGATTAATGAAAGACGTTGAGGTGTGGTGAGAGATTCACTAATTACACTCGCACATACTGTATTGTAGTCCGGGGAATAGACAGCTTGTGTGTCTGGGATGTGTGTGTTGCATAAGCTTGTTTTAAAGTGCAGTTAAACAGGATACCTGTTACTTCACAGTGGGAGATGTTGTGCGACAACAAAGCTGCACTCAAGAGAAGTTCAGATGTGACAACAAAGAAACACTTTTAACGTGATTGTGGAAATGATGACATCTACAGTACAGCAGCAACAAAGCAAAATACTACTAATTGGGGTGTTAAAACAGCTGTAGAGTAATTTATGTGAAAAAGTGCATGGGATTTTTCATGTGCTTCGAATATGTCCTTCAGCTGCCTGGAGGAGTAGTAATGTTACCGATGCAAACTGAACTATTCATCAGACATATCACAGCATGAAGTGGAGAACATGTTGATATGTTTTTGCATGTAATGTCATACTTTCTGTATTTTCTCAAAGGCATCTGCCAGGTTCTGTGGAGAAATTGATGGTGAATGTGTTTCATAGAAGAAGTATTTGCAGATCTAAACCTTGACAAATAAATGAGCAAATAGACGGCGCTTTTCTATCTTATATGCAAACATTTACGGCCACTGGAAACATCCAGCGCAAAATGACAAAAGTAATGAGGAAAAGATGTGACTCGTTTGTCCAAAATGTGTCGTTTCGCTTTTTAATATACAATGAGTAAAACTATTCCTCGTTGTTGTGTTTGTAGGGTGTCTCCCATCATGACAACATCAATAAGACTGTGTGGCAGTAACACACAAACACAAAGGTATCTATTTTAAGACGTCTGTGCTGTGCTGTGCTTCCCTTCAGCTTCATTAATGCTGTCTCACAGACTACAGCCATGAGTTTATTTTGATCATGGCAACTTTTATTGTAACTGCACGCTTTCTGTTGTGTTTGATAGTCACAATTACTGCCCGTGACACTAGTAAAAATGTGTGTCATTTAGGACACGAAAACAACCTGAACAACAAACAGTTATTCCAGAATCGCAAGTCGAGAATCATGTAGAAGCTGTTTGTATCTTAATTATATCCATGACCCATGTGCAATTAAGGAGGACACCTTTTGGTTATTTATTTAGTTCATACAGAACAAAGGGAAAAAAAACCCTAATTGTCTCATTAATTACTTTCCGCATGAAATAATGACCAAACGAAGGTATCCAAAGCTCTTTTGTAACTCACAAAAGGAAGCATTGGTGAAGCGGGGGGGAGCAAAATAGAACAACTTCGGCCTCTTTTCACAAAAAGGCATTATGATGGCAAAAGAGGAGACAAATTGAAAAAGGGCAGAGGAGACTAATAGTGCAAAATGGAAAAAAAAAGAGGCGAACAGTAGTAAAAGATATCAGAGAATAGAATAAAAAATAAAGAGGGCTGTAGAGAATCAAATATATAAACACGGATCAAATCAAAATGATTCAAAAGAGAGACAGAAGGAGAAAACATTGGCTGTGAGGTAACATGGTGTTTGTCCAGGCCTTATGGAGCCTGCCCAGTTCTCTCTCCCACCGAATGTGGTAAATAGCCTGTTTTAACACACTGTTCAGACACTGAAACACAGCACAAAAACAAACCAATTCAACAGTGAATTAAAGACTCCTTGGGGAAGCTGCCGAGTAACATCAGAGGAGGTGTTCTGGAGAGCTACATCTACCAATTAACTGTTCTGAGAGGGGTCCAGGAGTCTTGCGCCGGGTACATTTCCAGACCTGCCATATTTGGTGAGTGGAAGTAGATGAATAAGAGAGGAAATGTAGCCTATCCTGTTTTCGTGCTATTGTTTACTGTCACCATAGGGAGCTGGTGACACTTTATTAGCCTGAATATGTCTGTTATGGAGGCAGAAGCAGGCTAAGACATGCAAACTTTCAAAATAAACCCCATTAATATTTGCATCTTGAGACCTCTGCTGTGCAAGCGTGAGTGAGTTTGTTCATTTATGTCATGTTTCAGACTTGAAAAGACCCCCCCTACACCACCCCCGTCACCCTCCCATCCCTTATGTGCTCTCTCTCTCTGTCTAAATTGGACCCAGTTATCCTGCAGCTGAGTTGGTTAAAAAAAAAAAAAAAGGATAATGCAGGAACACTTCAGAGGGCAGCTCTTCACTGCCCTCTGTGTAGCCACGCTGGAGCCACGCCTAACTGAGTGCACTGCTTGGAGGCCTAGACTGACATAAATCTGCACTGCAAAGCAACTGTGCAGCAACGCTTATTTAGTTTACCAGCTGTAGCCGCTGAACCCAAAGCAATAAGGCCTCTATTTTCCTCAGAAAGTAAATGAGAACGCTTGAAATGCCCAAAGTGAATTTTTGTATGTATTTTCTTGCATCCCCTCCCTCCCCGTTTGCACACTTGACTGTTCCATCGTCAGAGGCCCTCCATCTTGTCAGAATGAGGTGAACTAATGGGCCGTGGCTGAACAGCCTGAGCTCAGAGGCTATCAGTTCCCCCTGGAAGGCCAGAAAGGCAGAGAGAAGAAGAAGAAGAAGAAAAGAGAGGTCCTTCTCTTCTACTGTTGCCGTATTTCAGCTTAGTAATTCCTGGTGGAAATCAAAAGGAATGGTTTAGTTTACAGTGTAGAAGGCAGTCGCCTACATTTGTTCTGCTTTCATTTTATGTTAATGATCTTCTCTCATTAGGGCATTCTCTTTTGCCCTGGTACAGTAATATCCTTTGTGTTTTTTGCATATTTTTGGTCTCTGTTCTTGTAGAGCTGAGATTTAATGTATCTTACTGAATCTTTCTCATGATAAAATATTGTAGAAAAGCCCTAAAATAACCATATTTTTAGGAAAATGATTGTACAGGTGGTAGCTGAGATATAAATAATGAGCAAATAAGAGCACTAGCCTGTCACGTACTGCATAAAATATAACATATGTCCGATTTCTGATTCAGTCTAGAAGATTTAATTAACGGTTAAGTTCCCAACAGCTGTGCCGATGAGTCACATTCATCATGACGTGCATGACTGTCTAGAAATATGTCGTATGAGAAGAGATGCATAAACACAAACATATGATCTGTATTGTATTTTGAGTGTGTCAAAGCATGAATCAAAATGAGATGAATTACAACTACTAAGTGTTGCAAAATGATCGAATTACTTACATCAACAATGATCAGAGGGGGTAAAGATCATAATAATTGTTACTGTACATTTCACATCACTGCCTTTATGTCATAAGGAGCGGAAATCACAGTAGTATTGTATAGTGATGGGACTTTTGGCTCTTTGAAGGGAGCCGTTCAATCAGCCGTTCACTGAAAAGAGCCGTTCAAAAGACTGGCTCTTTTATGTTTTTTGCATTATTTTGAAACGCCAATGTTTTAATGACTAAATAGGCTACATGTGATGATTGACATTACATTTTAAAGGTGTTTAATCGGCGCAGCAGTAAATATTATCTTACTATAAAAAAGAATAGTTATTTAAAATGTGTGGGCTAAATACATGACATGAGAGGTGGTCCACTGTGGATGGGCCTCCTCACCCCTGCCTGTCTCATCCAGCGGGATGGACCCCCCATGTGTCCACCCTACTGCATCCTTGCAGACTAGAACTACATCTGCAAATGGACGTCCATCAGTCCTGGTGCATCTCTAGCCTGTCCGTCCATGGGAGTGGATCTCTCCTTCACTGTGGTTCTCCCCGAGGTTTCTCCCTTTTCCCACTGGGTTTTGAGTTTTTCCTTGCCGAGAAGGAGGGTCTAAGGACAGGGGATGCCCTGAACACTACTCATTTTCTTGCTGTTTATTTGACTGTTGTTTACATCCAACTGACTCTGTAAAGCCCTTTGAGATAACCTTGTTGTGATATTGGGCTACACAAATAAAATTGAATTGAATTGAATTGTGAGGTGACATTAGGCAAATGCTGGAATTTGACAAAAAACATCACGGTACATTATGTGGACTAGTCTGTAGCCTAAAAATGAAGAAGAAAATAAAACATTTTCTTATGAAATAACATTTAATTCTCCTCAAAACAAGAACAATAAATGTGTGTAAACATACGGAAAAAATTGCACAAAACACAACAGTGATTAATCACTGCAGTTACTTAAATACCTGAACTATAGTACAATTCTCAGAACAAGAACAGTATGTTGGTAAACATACAGAAAAAATGCACAAAACACAAAAGCGATTTATCATTGCAATTACTTAAATACCTTAACAACTGTAGTACATTTTTCCCAGTGACGCTAAATTGACAGGCAATCAGACACCTTCCTTAGGAAAAAAAAAATAAATAAAAGAACGGCTCTTTACAAAGACTCAGTTCCCATCGTTCATTTCAAAGAGCCATTCAAAAGATTCGATTAGTTCGTGAACGTCACATCGCTAGTATTGTATGAAACTGTAGTTCTGAGTTACTATTGAGTTACCTATTACAAGGCAGTCATCTATTATCAGGATGTTTGTGTCACTGTGTAAGAGGGAATATATCACTAAAAAGCCAACAACTATAAATTATGTATTTATTCATTGTATTTGGTTTCATTGTCACTGTCAATTTGACCGGTGAGATGAAGCAAAGTACAAACACATAAATCTCTACCTCATGGCTTTCAGTAAAAAAATATTGATATTTGGCATCAGAGTCTTGATAAAAGCATTGGAGGTGAATTCCCGCATGAATATTGTTCCATATAAGCCATATGTTAACTATCTAATTAGACTAACAAAGGCAAATTAACTCCATCTGAAACTGAATGCTTATCAACCACTTGTAAGGCCAAATGAAATGATTTGACTCCTGATTATGATGATGAGAGCTGATGCAGAATAAAATGCTCAGCCATGTAACAATAAAGCAATTAATACAACACAGATTAAAAGCTTTAGATTCTGAGGGATAGCAGTTGTTGGCCCGGCCTACGCAGCCATAGGTGGCACAAGGTAACACAGCAGGGCTATTCAAAGGAGCTTTGTGAGACCAGGTTGTGACAGCCCTGTCCCACTCCATAAGCTGGGGGGCATTTTGTAACAAAGATGACCAGCGCAGGGTGCCAAAGCTGGTCTGTCGAACAAACGTTCCACCAGCCCCGGGCCATGCCAGCCTTGGCCAGGAAGACACCGAGATAGTCCGGGGAATAGGGCCTTCCTGCTCCTCAGCAGCAGCAGTCGCATTCAAAGTGGAGAGCCCAGACTCTGCTTACCGTTGGGAATAGACTGAATGGAGGTGTAATTGGCCATATCCAGTGATAGATGGCTGTTCAACCTTTGTTACTCATCGGTGGCAAGATGCACAAAGGCTTGTCTCACAATATGAGGTTGATTGTGGAGTCTATTAAACACCAGTCTCAGGAGGAAACATTACTTACTGGAAGTCTGGAGCTTAAAAGAATCTCACAAAAGACGTGGTTTAAAAATCACGTTGTGTTTCATGATTGCCTATTATATTTCAGAGACAGTAAACATGATTATAAATCTGATTCCACATCTTAATGAATCATTTTCACCTGCAGAGATGGCTAGAAATGTACAATCCAGCATAAATAGAATGAATTGAAATAATTTTTAGTAAATAAACAGGCAAAAATTATGTTCTTGACATTTTTTTATGTATTGCATAACTGTTACCAGCTGTATGGTTTGTGCATTAGTTGTGAAAATGCTCCTTTTGTTTTGATGTTTTAATGGCGTGTTTTTATGTATGTTTTTGGAGTGTGCAAAGCTGACAAGAGACAAGAAACAAGGACAGAGAGACAGAGAGGGAGGCGATGTTTGATGTATAGGCAGTGTTCTGACAAACTTATCAAGAAAAATGAGATGTGATCTTTGCCACAATAACTCAAATTGCATCTCATCTCAATGCACTGAAGCTACATAAGACATATGCTGGTATGTGTTCCTGCATGTAGCCAAGGGGCAAAGCCTCGCCTTGGGAAGATAAACCATACACTCAAACTCTCCTCCTGAAAAATCAATAGTTTGCATGATTGATGCAGGTAATGTAAAAAAGAGAGCTTTGCCATACATCAGGTTTTCCTCACAGCACGCCGTTTTTTGGTTCAATAATCTTTTTACAGGGCAAAGATTCAGAGGCAAACAGGAAACAAATATCTCCAGAGATGATTTGTGAAATTCACGTCGACAGGCAGACAGAGACAAAGAGAGTAGTGCATTTATGGGGGGGTGGGGGGGGGGGGGGGGGTGGATAAAGAAATGCAAGCAGAAATTAAATGGATTTCCCTCAAGGAAGTGTTTTTTTTTTTTTTTTTTGCACTTGAGAGAGGTAGTACTAAAATGAACAAATTAATAAATAAAGTGCGGCTTTTGTCAAGGGCTTTTGACATCCCATAACTGTTCTGAGTAGCTGGAGAAACGAGTGATGCTCGTTAACTCTGACCCAAATCATAAGAGACACGAGTAGCTGTTAAAACACAGCGCAGATTGGGGAGTCTGGGTGACCTAGATAGCATTGGTTTTGAAAAGCAGCCGTAGATCACATTAAATCACTCTTCCGTCTAATACAATGAGGCATATCTCCCTCGTTGGTAATGAAAATTACATTCTGATAAGGTTCTTTGTGACATGGAAAATACCTCTCCCATCACTGACACTCCAATAGTCTGTCTGAAACGTACAGTACTTACAGGGAGACTGGCCCTTGACTCGGCCCACAGTGACATTATTTGAGTATCATGAGTACATCTGAAAAGTGACACCTGGTTCTGAATGAAATGCACAAGGAGAACGGCTACTGATGAGGAACCCACCAAAAACTGTTGTTCAAGAAGTTATTTATTTATTTAGAACATGCAAAGAAAAAAAATAATGCAAAACAAATCAAATTAAGACAAAAACAAAACAAGAAAAGCACTCAGAGAGCACAGACCTCCACCAAGGCAGATCAGCCCCCCCCCCCCATCACCACCAAAATTTAATCATTTGTTCCTTGTGGCAGAATCAACATTTCCTGAAAATTTCATCAAAATCTGCCCCCCACAACCCCTTTGATCACCACCAAAATTTTATCATTTGTTCCTTGTACCAGTATCAACATTTCCTGAAAATTTCATCCAAATCCATCCATAACTTTTTGAGTTATCTTGCTAACAAACAAACAAACTAGAAAAGCACTCAGAGAGCGCAGACCTCCACCAAGGCAGATCAGCCACCCCCTCACCCATCCCCACCCCCACCCGATCACCACCTAAATTTCATCATTTGTTCCTTGTGCCAGTATCAACATTTCCTGAAAATTTCATTGAAATTCATCCATAACTTTTTGAGTTATCTTGCTAACAGACAGACAGACGAGCCCTGATGACAACATAACCTCCGCTGTTTCGCTTGGCGGAGGTAATAACATTTAAATGAACAGAATCTAACTTCAAGTACATGCAAGTCTGAATTTTGCATGGTCAAAAAGGAGTAGGAAGAAGTATAAACTTCAAGTAATGTGTGTGATGTTCAAAGCCCATCTTGCATTAATGGGTGGACCAGAGGATTTGTCTGCAGATAGAGGTGGACCATGTCAAAGATCACTCTGTTTATGCGCTGGATCCTATCTGGACCAATTAATTAAATCGGAGGCATCAACATGACTTGTACAAATTAATTTCTTCATTGATGCCATAAACATTATTTACTATGTCTGATTAACTGAGTCACGGTGGGGCACTAACTCAGATTTAAGCGTGACAGCAATTCTTTGTGCATAATACGGTCTCATATATCCTAGTTTGTTCCACGCATTAAGTCATGTGTTGTATTTTTTAAAACGAGAAACAGGCTTCGAGAGTATAAAGACTGGAGCATGGAAAATAAGATAAAAATTCATCGCGTGAGAAATGATATAGGAGCATGTATAGTGTGTATAACTATGTGACAATTGGGTTAAAACTAAAAATAAACAGACACAATCTCCCTGACTCTGGATAATTCACCAAACAATAAAACTGAGACAGATTTAGAGGCTGTTAGATTTGATAAATATACACTGTTTAAGTGAGAAATATGAGCGGATTTTAAATTGTCAGGTGGAAGCAAAGTGTTTTGAGTTGTTTTCAGATAGACAGAGTTAATGTTAATGGAAGGATGTGGGTGAATGTAACATAACATCGCATGGATGCAGATGAAATCACATGGTTTAAAAATGTTTCCAATTCAGCAGAAGCCAGGCTTAAGATAAGGCTTTTGGGCTTCTCCTCACAGAAACCGGTCGAAACAGAAATGGAGTTTCTTGCAGGTTCTCAGATAAGTCACTGCTGAGCTCTCACAAACTCTCTACATGCACTTTTCTGCTTTTTTTTTTTTTTGCCTGTTTTGCTAGCTTAAATGAACAAGCTAGTTGGTTTGTTATTATGGGAGAAAATACACATAAAAAGACAAAAACTCAGCACATAGGGAAATGTAGTAGTAGTATTTGACATATATGCCATTTAATACCCTAAAAAGAGATAAGTCACCATATGCTACCTGTAACAAAATATGTTATTATAGTATACATGTATCATATAGAGATCTTAAGATTTGTTTGGTTTCATATGGGTACTTCTTTGAAACTGGTCCCTAAAAACAGGTCATGGGGGCTAAAAATTCCAACCAGATGTAAACTAATGTTACAAAGCAAGTTTGGAAGCACTTTGGGTCTATTTTAAAACTAAGTACTTGCTGAGATAAAAGAGAAACTATGTTTTGGATAAAACACATTTTTTATGTTATTTTACATTATATTTAATACAAAAATCTGCATATAACACGGTCAAAAGGACATAAAAATCACACGCTACTATTTTTTTGAATATCTCTTTATTCTCTCACAGGTACATTTTGGGAATTGAACTAATTATGCAAGGCAGACTGTTTCACAAAGATGACTGCTGTTGTAAAATCATTCGCGATTTATATGCATTTAAATGGGCAGGTTCTGCATGTAACACAAGTGGACACGATGGGTTACACACAAAACCTGGAATGAGACTGAGATTCATGAAAAACCTGCATGTCTGGATTAGAAAAACCACTAGGATCATCACATTTAACACAGTGTCTTTATTTATAGTGCTATATAAGACCATTTCAAGCCATATTTTCCAAATCAAATGCATTGACATCTAGGTAGCTTTTCATGTCCCAATTTTGGTCCTATTTTTGGCCCCAATACTTTATTAAAAATTCATAAATTTTGGGATTGCTCAGAGTAAGAGTATATCTATCTATCTATCTATCTATCTATCTATCTATCTATCTATCTATCTATCTATCTATCTATCTATCTATCTATCTATCTATCTATCTATCTATCTATCTATCTATCTATATATGTATGTATGTATATATATATATATATATATGTATATGTTTTTTTGTTTTTGTTTTTGTTTTTTTTTTTTTAATTTATCTGAGATCATGAATAGGTACATACTGGGGGGAAATATGTCTAAATTTGTCTTTTATTATTGGGTCTAAAAACCTGGCAAAGTACCAGGTACCAAACTGAACTCAGTTTCATAGAAGCACCCATATATACAGTATATTTTATGTATCTGTATGTTTTCACATCACATTTCATATGTTAATATACACTCTTGACCATAAAGGTGTAATAATTTGGTTTTTAGACACATTTCTCCTTTTATTTCTATTGATACACATCAGTAATCACCGTTGACCAGGTGCAGTAATTACATACCGAGTCCCAGTTACACTATATTTATCAAGAATAACCACATTGTCAGAATAGTTCATGAGAACAGGTAAAAATATTTTATTCCAACTTTATGGGTGACAGTGTATTTGTGTATGGGCTGGTTGAAGTGGTGAAAATAACATGAACAGACATGTTTAAAAACTGAGGTCACACTGAAGCTCATGCAACAATGCAGAGTACTTCAGAGATATCAATATAATGCAACTAGAAAAAAATCAAAATGACTCATGTATGACACTCCTTAGCTACATTTTCACTTCCTCTCACCGCACACGCTCGCAATGTCATACAATGTCACACAGGATAATGTACGATGTGCAGCAGTTCTTTTCAGGCCAGAGAAGGCTGAAGGCCTCTTTCTCCAACAATGGCTCATCACCATGCCAACAGAAATGGTGCCAGCCACGGTGCCAACTTGGCACAGCCCTTGTGTTAGCAGTGGATGATTCAAGGGCATTAAAGCACAATGTGGGGGTTCCAGTTTATAGACGTCTGTGCCAGGATTCTCACCACAGTTTGCTTTGAAACAGCCTGTCATTCAGCGGTCTCTGCTGCTTCCCCTCCTCTCGTGCTGTTGGCGTAAACTAGAACCATTAACAATCCGTCTTCTGAAAAGTTGCTTTGCATGCACAGATGCATCGGTCATGCTTTAATATTCTATATTTACTCCCAAGTCATACGAAAAAGAAGAGCATCGCATGTTTTGCAACAGGACCCCTTCAAGGGTGGGCACTGAACACTAAGCATTTGCTGCACTCTCATTAAGGATTGATGATCCAGAAGAGATAATAACATCGTTGTTGATTTGTTAAATTGGTGCCTGCCATTTTATACGTTAAATTAAGGTTGTAATGAGTGATTAAGGGGTATGTGTTTGTCATGTTAATTTTTAATCACCTCAAGCTTAACATTAACTGTCACCCCTGTCTCCTCGCCTTACAGTGCTCAGAGCAAGTGACTGTGATGGGCTGTCGGACTGCATCTGAAGTGCTCTACCAAAGAATAATATCCACTCCTGACCTACTCTGAAGAACAATATTTGATTCAATCAATGTTGCAGCCTCCCCTGGGGGGAATTACTCCTGAGCAATAGGTGGACCCCAGAAAAGAGCAACCATAGACCATGTGATACTTGACCTTCAATGAGAGAACTCAGGTACACTCCAGAAGATGTCAAATCTGATCTGAAGCTGCTCACGAGAGGATCAGCCAGCTCATAATTTGGCCAGGTTTTCACGTGTCGTTAAGCAATACTGCAACACCATGGGCCAGCAGTGAAGGAGGGTTATTATCAATGCTGGATCTTCATTTATTGAGGAGTACCAGACGCATCAGTATGGATTTGAAAGAGACCTACTTCACTGCAGAAGGACTGTGAGAAAGAAAGTGGTGGAACTGGACACTGGGAGTTGGGAGGATTAGCTTGTGTGCTGCTAACCCATGGTGGATCTGCTGTAAGCAGAACAAGGGACTCAGCAGTGGAGGATGTCGGCAGAGGCCGAGCTTCAGCCGGGTGTCAAAACCAGCCAGCGAAAGGAGTCCAGGAGGATCAAAGGTATGTGAGATCTTCTTACAAAACTCCATTTTCTCTGTAACAGTAATACCTCAACACTACAATGTTTCGGGAGGTAGCATGCAGGGGAAGGGTGCTGTAAACAGCCGAAACACAAAATTCTGAGCCCAATGTATAAGCCAGTGGTTCCCAGCCTTTTATGACTCGTGACCCCATTTTAACATCACAAATTTCTGGCAACCCCAGACATTCAAAACAGAGACTTTTTCTGCTAAAATTAATTTGCTTTTGATCATGTAATAATTTGCTATACTATGTTGCAAATAATTATTAATTTTAGACAACATTTAGTCTATATAATGTATATTATTATGGATGGAGGCAGTAAATCCAGATGTAGATTACTGCACAAAGTGAAAATTTTATTTTCCTTGGTCAGGATATGTACAGTCAGTCCAGCTTGTACTTACAAGGCTGACAATTAATACTGAACAAACAAGAACTCAAACTATGAATTATGAAAGAGCTGCAGCATCTGAAACTGACCACAATGAACATTTGAAAGATAAACAGATCCACAGTGCTTCAGTTTCAGCTTCAGAGTTTGTCATGTCTTTTATGTATTGTGATTGTCTCTCTCAACTCACCATATAGTTTTATTACTAAGTTGTTGTTTGTTTTTTTTTTATCAATTACTGGAAATTTCAGTTTTAAGGTTCAGGTGACCTCACGTGGGGTCCTGACCCCAAGGCTGAAAAACACTGGTATAAGCAGTCAAAGTAGGCCACTTCCTCTCTTCCAATCCATGTCTCTTATTTATTAAAAAAAAATCTTCCACATGAATGAGATACCAACTGGGCACATAAATCAACACAATTTATTAATGAAGTCATCACTAACTCTTAAATGAGTAGCAACAAATGTGTGATATATGCTTCTGTTGATATCACACAACATTTAAGACCTTCCTTAATCAACACACTCGAGTTTCCAATTACTGTGTGATACTGCAGTCAAATGAGGTCTTCTTGGAGTATTGTACTTAAGTGAACATTATTTTCTTCATGTTTATTTTAGTATTATCATTATGGAGGTAGAAGATGAAGCTAAATATGCCATATTTGTTTTCTACCCCCTACTTACTATACTGCATAATAAAAACACAACTGAGCACGGCTTCTCTAGAGTCATGTTTTATTTGCAGCAACATGACAAAAGACATAAAGAAACAGTTGCCCAAACCCACCCTGCACATTCCAGTGTATGTAATTTCACTACATTGGATTTGAAAAGTGTCTTCATGCACAATGTAGTGGTTGTGTAGTGTGTGGGCCTAAAGAAAAATAATTGCAAGTTTGGAAAGATGGAACAATTACAGGATAGGAATATTTAGAATGATCTTAGAGTGATTAAAAATATGTGTGGATTTAGAGAAAATAGTGTTATGATGCACGGGTGTGGAAACAAACCACTGAAAACATAAATTACTTCAACAGCACATTTTAAGCAGACGCAATCCAACAACAACAACAAAAAAGAAAACTGTAACACACAATGCTTTATATTATAAAACAATACAGCTGTGCTCCATAATTCCTTAACATAATAAATTAATATAATGAAAATGACCAAATTGAGTTAAAAGCAAAATTAAAATGTAGGTCTTTAGTTTGCTTTAATAAATACAACCGTTCTCTGCTATTCTAAGAGCTTGTTTTTAAGATAAGAAAATGCATTTTTATTTAAATTCTTCTAATGTGAGATTAAAATTAATTTCTGAATAACAAAATATGTAGCTTTGTTTTACTTGTTGGCATAGATTCAATGTCAGTGCTTGCAGTTTTGCACAAAGTTTGAATCTCAGAGCTTCATCACTTTTGACAGAAATCTAGCTTTTGTATTGATTGAGTGGTAGGAAATGATGTGTCATCCAGTGATTTTATATTTAAAATGCAGTTAAAAGGGTACCTGCTGGTTGTGAGTCATCAGTATAGATATAGAAACTTCTGTCATGCCTTCAGATGATGGTTTGTAAAGTGGCAGCATGTCAAGTTGAAAAGATGGAAGGACCTGCAATTGACCCTTGGGGAACACCACAATTATTTTATAGCCTTTAGTTGAGCATTCCTTCAATAAAAATGAATTCTGTGTTGAATGAGACTTGAAGAACTGCTTGAGAGGCCAATCAGACTGTGAAACCTAGTATGAAAGGTCAAGAACTACAACAGGCTTCTCCTTTTGTGTGTTTTACAGCATGCAGCATTAAGGTGCATTGCCATCACCTACTATGTTTGAGCATAAACCAAAGTTATTATCCTTCTAACTAATGCCGCGTTTTCACTTCGGGGAACCGGCTCGACTCAGCTCGGCTTGACTCGACTCGGGTACTATTCCTGCAGACTGTTTCCATTACAAGATACTACCGACTTTAGAGTACCTGGATGTCATAGCGATGCGGCACGTTACTTCCGTGTCGTCTGCTCAGAGAGTTGCTGATAAACTCGCTCGTCTCGTCAAGCTCATGCTGAATTTTTTTGTCGGCCACCAAAGACTGAATCTCCTCAACCGACTATGGTATAGTTTTGCGGGCTGTCATCATGTGGATTAACCTACCGCTATATTTACTGTCAACTTCTGCATCTGTTTTTTGTAAAACGGTGGGTCACAGAGACAACTCTCTGACCAATCAGTGGTCTGCAGTGTTTACATGTCACGTTTTAGTATCTGTTCCTCAGTTTTGGAACCTCAGCGGAGGGCATACCAAAAAAAATAGTGCCGGGTACCAGATTCCAGGTCCTTTTTCATAATGGAAACACAAAAAGGATGAGTCGAGTCACGTTGAGCTGGTACCACATAGTGGAAATGCAGCATAAAAAGCCTAGACCAACCAAAACAAATACTGGGTCTAATTGTTGACCTTTGCAATACAGGAATGTGAGGGAAGGAGTATTTAGTTGTTTGTACTCTACAGTTTCACCACTATGTGCCACTCACTAAACCAGTGTTTTTCAACCTTGGGGTCGGGACCCCACGTGGGGTCACCTGGAATTCAAATGGGGTCGCCTGAAATTTCTAGTAATTGATAAAAAAAAAAAAAAAAAATCAAAAATATATGGTGAGTTGAGAGAGACAATCATAATCCATAAAAGACATGACAAACTGTGAAGCTGAAACTGAAGCACTGTGATGCTGTTTATCTTTCAAATGTTCATTGTGGTCAGTTTCAGATGTTGCAGCTCTTTCATAATTCATAGTTTGAGTTCTTGTTTGTTCAGTATTAATTGTCAGCCTTGTAAATCACAGCTGGACTGACTGTACATATCCTGACCAAGGAGAATAAAATTCTCACTTTGTGCAGTAATCTACACGCGGCTTTTCTGCCTCCGTCCAAAATAATATACATTATATAGACTAAATGTCCTCTAAAATTAACATTTGTTTGCAATATAGTATAGCAAACTATTACATGATCAAAAACAAATTAATTTTAGCAAAACAATTCTCCATTTTGAATGTCTGGGGTCACCAGAAATTTGTGATACTAAAATGGGGTCACGAGCCAAAAAAGGTTGGGAACTCTTGCACTAAACCTTTATGTTAAGTAATACAAGACGTACACAAAGAAGTCAGGACAGAATAGCTGTTTGATGTTTAGCAGGGTGTGCACATAACTTTAACCATGTTTGACTGGGGCTAAAATAATGCTGTACTACACTGAGAGAAGCTTCACTCAGTCAGGTTTGCCATAAACTACCGTCCTCATCCCAGGGTTCCAGATGTAGCAACAGCTATTCCTTGTAGCCCTAGGGTATGGTAGTACCATGATTTAGGTGTCATGGACGGGGTAATTCACACCCTGTCGCTTTGATGAACAGCATAAGTGATGTAATAGGAAGAGGCATTCACTGAACGTTCACTGGGAGATTGAAATGGGATTGAATTGGTTGAGAGGAGGAAAGAAGAGGAGATAGAGAAGAGGAAAGAATCAGGGCCAGAGGGAGGGGGAAGGAAGTGGGCAAGAAATGGATGCTTTGTCGTTTGCTCTCGCTCTCTCCATCCTATTTTTTTCCCTCATTTCTCTACCCATGAATAAAGCCACTCCAGCTAGTCCAGTAAATCTGGCTTGTACGGGCCGGCTGGAGCGGGGCCGCGGGGCCAGGTCCTCTGTGGCTGTTTCAGTGGCTCTGTCGGCTTGTGTAGATGAATGACCGAGCTGGAGGAGGGCCCATCGATTCGAGTTAAGTGGAGGGGGGTAAGAACCGAGCGAGGGGGCTATTACGCACATGGCCATGCGGCTCATCAGAGGGGGCTATCAGCGCAGGCTATCAGCCCCTGACTTTACCATGTTAATCACATGCTGCAGGGACCATTGTCACAATCAGCAAAGATGCTATTTAGATCCATATAAATGGAAATGGGGCCACGTAATGGATGCAGACTGTGAGGCAGCACGTCTAGTGGTAGTTGTGAACTGACTGGGGCCAGTTGAAGGACACCATGGAGGATCAGGCTGATCACATAGACCAAGCTCAGTTTATTTTCAAATGGATGTGAAACTGCTAAGAAAAGATCAACAGTGTGGAAGGCTAATATTTTCTCTGACATTCAATCCAACCATTTAGCCCTTGGTAAAATTATGATAACAGCATCAAATCATCACTTTTTTTTTTTTTTTTTTTTAGAATTTTGTAAAACAGCTGCGTACTGTGGGTTTAAGGTGACATTTACATGGGGTAAAGTTTCTGGAATTAGAGGATTAGTACTGAATTAGTGTGACTACAACACAAAGATGTGTATGTTGGATTTCCTCATGATGAGTCTGACCTTTAAATCATGTTTTCATCATCATAGTGATATAAACATTTGAAATAAACATCGCAAAGGACTGCTTGAAGGGTGAAGAATAGGAATACTGTATTTATGCACATGTATTCAACTTCAGCAAGTTAATAAATCATCAGCTGCCCTTGGACTAATTTCTGTCAATTTAGTGGCAGTTGCAAGGTTGGGTTTTTTTATATATTAGAAGTCATATTGTCATCACAATAAGTGCAATGTTATATTACACTGGTCAACAGCAAATTTATTGTTGAAGTTTTTTGAGCTGATTTAGGATCATTTTGGTGTGCTGAATCCAAAAATCACATTAATTTTGCTCAATCAGGTCAACTTTCTGAAATATGCTACACATTGGCTTTTTAATATTTTTGCTTACATTTATGGGCATTTTCACATCATATGATATAAAATTCTTTCATATTTCTTGCAATAAACAAGTTCTGAAGATTTTACTTTTGCCAATTTATGGTTAATGTTTTTTTTAATATTACAGGTGAATGAAATGGCTTCGACTAGAAGATCTTGCAAAAATAAGCCTGATGTATTCTGCTACATCTGCGGTGAATACACCATTGTACCTAACAGGAATCCTGTTAAAAAATGATTTTTTTTTCTCTTAAAACCTATTTTGGGTGAGAACTATATAAAAAAATCAGCTAATAAAGTTACAAAAATGTAATCAATTTTGTGAGAAGATCAAATTTTTCAAAATCAAATTAGCAAAAAAACCTGACCTGATTGAGAAAAACAGATGTCATTTTTGGATTTAGCAGTGCAAAATGGTCCTAATTCAGTTGAAAAAACCTAGACAACTTGCAAAAAACATTTTTTTGTAACCCAGTGTTATATTCCATCACATTTTCCTTGACACAGCTCGGAATAGAGAAATAATATGACCACACTCCAATGCTCTAAAATGTCTGAAATGTTTGTTTTAAGTTCAAGTTCAAGTTTTAGAGGAAATACAACACAGTACCTACTACTGGAAAGCTGCCACAAACATCTACAATGTCTAACGTGTATAACAAAAAAAAAAAAAAAAACACTCATTGAAAACATTAAATTAGGTAAAATAGAGTAAAATATTAAAATAGAGATTAAATAGAGTACATTGCAAAGTAACTATCGCTAGCAGCTAATGCCAGTTAATGTGATGCTAATATCATGCTAATGCTAATGGTTGCTATTTTGTTTCATTTCCAAACTAGTTCAAAGCCAACATTTACCATTTAACTACAAATAATACAGGAGAAACTCTAGCTTATGAAACACTGATATAACACAGTATTAGAAACAGAAATAGCTGCCGTAAATGATTAACACAAAGAACACAAATAATTAATGTCATCAGTTCACTGTATTTTGCATATATTTGTGAACAGTAAGAAATCAGCCGTGCCCTAAAAAATGTGCTGTTCTCCATATTTTGTGCATACCATTTAAAAAATGCCATCTATTTCAGAGGAAAATAGTGCATTTGGATCAGTAAAAATATGCATAAAACCCAGCATAAGATATACTGGGCACGTTGCATTGTTTTTATGGCTGTCACAGCGTATCCGAATCTCATTCTTTTCAAAACGTTTTGGAAAAATCAAACCTCTCTGCAGCAAACTCTGACTGCCATGGAAAAGCCAAAGCTCCCCTCTACCCATCGACAGAATTGCTTTACATGCGTGACTTTACTCTATCTCCATAGCAACTGTTGCTCTCCCACTGTAATCTATGCACAAAAAAAAAATGATTCATTTCAGAAGGAGAGACAAGGGAAGGAGGACAGAGACACTGAGAGAGGAGGAAAAGGAGAGCGAGACAGCAAACTGCAGATTAAACCAGCAGTCTGCTCTCATTCTGAATGCATGACATTGAAGGGGTTATAAGATGCTGAAAAAAAAAAAATACTTAGCATTTCACCGTGTTCAAACACTATTTCCCGCATTTGGCCAAATCATTTGCTGCTGCACTTATCTATCTATTTCATCACACCACTTCATCATAAAAGTGATAATAGCGTAGTGGAGCCCCTGCTTAAAGAATGAGCTTCATAATCCAGCACACATCAATACCTGTGTGTTACTCTGCAGTGAGTCACCAGTCTATCCACTGCATCGACAATGTCTACAATACCACTCATTAACTCTTTAACTGATTCAGCCAATCCGTCATTTTCACCAAAAAAACAAAAAACAACTTAATCCTGTGTTTAATGCCAAGGACGCTTGGAGGAATTTCGACTGAATGCGAGTTTGGATCGGACGAGGGAACACATGCCCGATTTAATGTTTGTAAATGTGTATCTGTGTGTCTGTTGATGCTTATGAAAGTTTTGTGCACATGGTGGAGGCAGATGGCAGGAACAGATTTGCCTTCTCTAGACATCCATTCTCCTCACCGCTGCTTTAAGTAATCAGCCCCCTGCGCCGACACATACAGGACATACATTACCTACTGTTTTTATGTTATAAATGTCAAATGCACTGTGGAGAAATGCACAAAACGATGTCCGTCGAATGCAGGTTTGAAACATGACACAGTGGGAATTGCTATACACTGTCATTATATCTAAATGGATGGTGTGTGTGGCCTGCTGGCAGACACAGACACTGACAGAAAGAGACAAGCAGACATGGATCCACACACTGAAAGGGTCAAAGGTTAAGCTGCCTCAGTGCCCGGATCCCCAACAAAAACTTTCTTGTTGCCAAGTCCTTATATCTGGAGGGGCACTTCTGACTCTCCATCTGTTACCATCTGTCCCTTCACTGTCCCCATTCTAGTGTGGCAAGAAAGAGGAGACAACACTGTGATCACAGACAAACCCTGAAACAGTATGAAGCAGGGCTAATGGTAATTGTTCTCTCTGTGGTCCCGGTGCATGGCCTGTTTGTCAGGTGGGAGATTATAGTGTTTGATTTATAACCATCTGATATCAAGATTGGTCTATTATCTAGTCAGGTGTTCCAGATTGGAATATTTTATGCCATTTCAGTTTGTTAACAAAGGACTGTTTGACAAAGCTGCCAATTTGTATTGTAACCCATGAGGCTTGCTTCTTAAACCAGGTGTGAACTATGTAATTCTGGTGAAAAAAACATGATTAGACCATCAAAAGTCATCAAAAACAGTGGTTCTGCAATCAAGTACTAAATCCTGTGTGTGTCATGTGACTAAAACAGTCAGAAAAGAAAACATGGAATGCCTAAAAGCACTGTTTTTGTCAGTACAATGCCATAGATATTGATGTAAGAACATAACCCTATAACGCCAAACGTATCATATTTGATACATGAGCTTTGAACTTCTCTCCATGATCAGTGTGGTATTTTTTTTTTCTTGAAAAACCTGATGTATACAATTAGATACATGCAATACACAGATAATCTACCAAGGGGGAGGAATTTGTTCACCAGAGGCCTTTCCAGTGACACTACAAGATTGTTTTTAATGAGAAAGGAGGTAGAACTTTGCCAATTTTGAAAAGGAATTACCAATTTGTTAGACAGGTTTGTGTTATGTTATGTTTTTGTTGTTTAAAAATAATGATATATGAGCATTAAGACCTGATGTATCAAATATGATACAAAATTGAAACTCATACCTTGAAAATTATATTTGGGAAAAAAAAAAAAAAATTGGGGTTGTTCAGAAGGACCAATAAAGGTTCCAGTTTCAAATCCATCAGGGGGGAGGAATTTGTTCACCAGAGGCCTTTCCAGTGATACTACAAGATTGTCACGAGGAAAAACTTTGCCAATTTTAAGAAGGAATTACTCATTGTTAGACATGTTTGTGTTATATCATGTTTTTGTTTGTTCCAAAATAATAATATTTGAGTATTGAGACCCGATGTATCAAATATGATACAAAATTGAAACTCATACATGGCAATTGATATTTGAAAAATTTTTCTTTGGGTTGTTCAGAAGGACCAATAAAGACTCCAATTTGAAAGAACTGGAATTTTCTGTCAATGATTTAATGGTTCAGGCTTTATGGGGTTAAATGATTTTGGTTTTTATCAAGAAAACATGGAAAATGGCTAGATATCAGCTGTTAAATTAAATTCTTATGAGCTATTTTTGTTGTTTTCATTATATTTGTCCAAACAAATGTACCTTTAGTTGTACCAGGCATTAAAATGACCAAGAAATTGAAGAAAACAAGGGTGGTCTGATAATTTTTTTAACGTCCTATATCTTACTGTGAGAAAGGTTCAAAGACGGTCTCACGAAACTGATCTGGGACAAAATTATGTCATTAGATTAAATAAAAGATGACCTTCTCATCATGCAACTGCTACCCGCCGTCAGGTCCGTATATTTTTGGACAGTGACACAATTTTCACAATATTGCCTCTGTAAACCACCACAGTGGATCTGAAATGAAGCCACCAAGATATAATTGAAGCGTGGACGTTCAGCTTTATCTCAAGGGGTTTAATCAATAATCGGAATTACAACAAATTTAACCATAGTACCTCCATTTTCAGAGGCTCAAAGGTTAACAGCTACCAAATCCAAACCTTTTATCTGCTTCTTTTGTCAAACAAACAGGCAACATCTGGACATGAAGGTGCTTATCATTCAGTTGTCCAATTACTTTTGGGCATCTAAAAATGGAGGGACTATGTTTAAAATGGTTGTATTTCCAAAAAGTAATTGGACAACCGATCGATAAGTAGATTCATGTCCAGATGTGGCCTGTTCTCTGGTTATTTTTTAACAAAAGAAGCAGATAAAAGATAGCTGTTCACTTATGAGCTTCTGAAAATGGAGGGGTTATGTCTGAAATGGTTGTAATTCCTAAAAGTTGATGCAATATTTTTTTGTGAAATGCATTGAATTAACTCTGTAAAGCCTGAACCATTAAATCATTGACAGAAAATTCCAGTTCTTTGAAACTGGAGCCGTTATTGGCCCTTCTGAAGAACAGTATGTGTTTGTACTTCTCATCCAACCACAATCAAATTCACTCTGTCTATCCGGATCGTGCGATTTATCTGGATAGTTTTTTTTTTGATGACAAGCCAGAATGAAAACAAGTAGAAATGAAATTGGAGTAACGAGGCTATTTTTAAAATGTAAGGAGTAGAAAGTACAGATAATTGCGTGAAAATGTAAGGACAAGCAGGGCCAGATTAACAATTCATTGTACCCTGGGCAACAATATTCAAGGGCCCCATCATCACAACCCCAGGATCCCTATAATCTGGCAAAATATAGAATAAATTCCAGGAATATATGTAAATATACCCCATACTTCAATATCTAACTATCATCAAATGCATTTTGATGTACAAATGTGTAAATGCTCGTATAACTACAAGTGCACCACTATAGCCTCTTGTCAAGGCCACACACTTGCATATGATGATATGAAAACAAAACACATTAGCATCAGTATAATCTAAAATTGATCCACTACATTAGAAAGAGAGGGAAGTGTCCTCCATTTTCACAAAAAAATAAATAAGAAACCATTTCCAAAGTAGCCAGTATTTATTTAAGAACACTTTTTGCCAGCACAAATGTATTGAATCGTCAGAAAAAGCCCACAGACAAAACACAAACATAATCTGATACAATCAGATGTGAATTTTAAACAGAAATCCACTTGTCACCTCAGAATTCAACAAGAGAGTTAAAGTATATGCAATGTAAACATTGTTTTGATTTGCGTACATATGTCGCATAGTTCTTGACATCTCACATCCCGCTCAGTGCACGCACGTTGATTTGCGTCACCGCTGATTTGCTTTTTGGACTGACCAATGAGGAGAGGGTCTCAGCTCACAGTCACAGACAGCAGGAGCAGGGTTTCTGTGCAGTGCAATGGCTCCGGGCAGCGGACAGTTTCATTTATAAGCAAAAGATAACTAGATATTTTCGTTATGCCCGAGCTACCCAGGGCCCTTCAGAGGTCACGGGCCCAGTTGCCCATATGGTTAATCCGGGCTTGAGTAGAAGTAAAAAGTCAGCTGAAAAATAATTACTCCAGTAAAGTATAGATAACGTAAATTTCTACTTAACTCTGTAAAACCATTAAATAATTGACAGAAAATTCCAGTTCTTTGAAACTGGAGCCTTTATTGGTCCTTCTTCCTTCTGAACAACCAAAAAAATGTTTTTCAAATATCAGTTTCCATGAATGAGCTTCAATTTTGTATCATATTTGATACATTGGATCTCAACGCTCAAATATTATTATTTCTGAACAAACAAAAACATAATATCTAACAAACTGGTAATTCCTTTTCAAAATTGGCAAAGTTCTGCCTCCTTCCTCATTAATGACAGTCTTGTAGTATCACTGGAAAGGCCTCTGGTGAATGAATTCCTCCCCCCTAGTGGATTATCTGTGTATTGCATGTATCTAATTGTATACATCAGGCTTTTCAAGAAAAAAAATCACACTGATCATGCAGAGGGCTTCAAAACTCATGTGTCAAATAAGATACATTCGGCGTTATAGGGTTAAAGCTGACAGTCTACATTTCAGTCACATCTTCATAGTTTCATCTCAAATGCACCGTGGTGATGTACAGAGGCAAAACTACAAAATCTGTGACACTGTTGAAATATACACAGACCCGACTGTATATGGAGTAACCAAAAAGTAGGAATGCAGCATGAAATGTCACAGTTTTAGGTATACTAAGAAATATTACCCGCAAGCATCCCAAGTTTGTCTCTTTTCCCAGGCCACAACCGAGTCCACATTATCCTCCTCCTCCTCCTCTTTGGATTTATTTCCATATACATAAATATTACTGTTGCAACGTTGCAATTCGTAGCACAGTGCACTAATGGGGTCGTGTTCTTCTGTGTTTGTGTGTATGTGTGTGTGTGTGTGTGTGTGTGTGTGTGCATTATACACTGTAGCCTACAATTCAGTTGGGTTTATCATCATAACGTCTACATACGTCAAACTTATTGTCATAGCCAACTTTATTAGATTCGTGTTGCGTAGTGTAGCTTGCAATAAACTTATAACATTGCTGAAATCTCCTAGTCTGTAAGCACCTTTAGACCACCAAGTGTCCCCAGTGGCATTCACGTTGTAAGTTTTGTTGGATGTACATAGACACAGACTAACAGTAGACAACACTTAAGGCAACTCTGTGTCAGACAAATTATGAGCATCAAGCTTATGGGCCAGAAATATTGTGAGGAGGACCGTTCAACCTTGGGTAATTGTAAATCCAGAGGAATATGTGTCACACACACACACACACCCTTACATACACACACACACACACACACACACACCTTCCCCCCTCCCTCTCTTCTCTCTTCTTACCGTGTGTAACAACATAAAACAGCATGCCCTGCAGCTCTTTAGTTCTCAAATACAGCACACACTTGTCTTGATCTGAACCCAGAGCACGTAGCATACAAGTTATTCCACAGTGTCAAGACTTTCATTGGGTATGCAAGGCCTAGATTTATTTATTTTTTAATTTTTTTTTTTTTTTTTTTTACAGTATCTGTGCATAAACCTCTAAATCTCTCCTGAAGTGTTATTAGGGGAAATGGCATGCCGTATGTAAAGAAACAAATGGCACAGAACATCTGGTTAAAGCTCATCTGAGAGAGTTGCACTCAATTGGGCCGATCGTGTTTAAAATGCAACTGGAGCAGCATGCATTTTGCATTACATTACAGAGTGTATGAGTCAGTAAAATCAGGATGGAATGCATTATAGTGTATGAACAGACTACAGTCAGTGTACGAAGGACGATATGGATCAGGTACAGCAATAATTATTGTACAATTCCGTGCGTCTGTCCTGCAGCATTTCAGTATAACCATCACGTTTGACATACAAATGGTTGCACTTTGTCATTTTTAGTGAGTTTGTCATAAAAGTGGTAATCTTCATTTCTCTACATGGTTGCTTTGGCACACACTAGGCTGATGGAGATACACGGTGGCTGTATATAAGACTCATTATCCTCTGGCAGAGAAACAAGTCTGAATTAGACCCAGATTTGACATTCACTTGCTTAGAGACTTTAATGACTTTAGCATCGTCAGGCCCTCCCCCCTTTAGAGAATTGTGCCCTCATGAATTAGTGAGAGGGTGTGCATAGCCAAGGCAAGCATTTGAATCAAGACTTTTTTTTTTTTTTTTCATTTGCACAAGCTGCTTAATTTGCTCTTTTTCTTAATTTCCCATTTTTCTTTTTGATTTTTTTTTTTTCTCTCTCACTGTAAAGTCCCAGGAAGGTTTATCAGTGGGACATGGAGGCATGGGGAGGGAGAGAAATTCCATTTGTGTTAGAGTAGAAGTAGCATGGATGGTAATGCTGTGTGTTTCTGGGGTGGAATAAGCTCATTTTGGTTTAATATAGTCTTATAGTGCAGCCTGACAGACTGTGTTAGGGATATTAAACCTTGTCCTCCTCTTGCACGCAGCTAAACCAGCTACTTAAATGTACCGTTAACAGATGTAATATACAGACTCGTGACCTAGAATTGAGCGAACAAGGAGCCTGAAAACTGTTAAATTCTCCAAGGTGCCGGTGACCTTGATTTGGAATCCCGCTATCTCTTTGTGTAAATGCGATGGCAGACTGTGTTGTGGCTGAGAAACCCCGCGCAAGTTATGAGGGGATGGTTTATACATTGTAGACGTACAAGACAGCGCTCCAGGCTCGCATCCACATAATCAAAACGGTACAACGGCAGACAGCGCCGAGACAAAATGAGAAAGGTGTCAGTGTCAAGGTGGTGTCAGGGCGGCTGTAGAGATTGACAGACAGAATAATCAGCAGAAGGAATGGGGAGGGAGAAGGGAGGGGATGACAGTATAAACCCACAGGCCATAGTTACAAACATGCACCCACTCCCCCCAACCACCCACCCACCCACCCTTGTCTCGCGCCGCCGTCCCACCATCTTCACGCCACCACCCCAACATCCATCACCCATTGGTGGTGGATTGTGGGTGAGCACTGGACCGAGATGATTCCCCTCAATAGTCATTCAACCCAGTTTGTCACCACCAATAGCCCCCATGGGAACTGTGGGTGTGGGTGCTGTGTGGGAGTAAGAGCCCCCCTCTCAGCCGCCTCGTAACCTTCTACCTCACTTTTCTGTGTGAATGACCTGCAATTGGCGACGGCAGGGTGTTTTCGATGTTCCATTTGTTTTCCTGAATTGGTGTGATAGTCCGCTGGCTGTAACCAACTTCATTTTCAATTTCAAGTTCAATTTTATTTCAAGCTTTGCCCGCTGCTGCTAATTTGCTATTCATTCTGCATTTCCTATTCCATAAATATTTATATCAGAGCAGCCAACTCGCACATGCACACACACACACACACACACACACTTAGCAGCCTCTGTACCTCAAACAGACCATGATACTCAAGTTGTAGGATTCAATTGAGCTCACACTTTCCCGCGTTTCTTGTAATCACTCTCTTTCATTTTCTCCTCCTTATTCTTATTCCCGTTCTCTTTTTTCTCTTTATCTTCCACCGCAGGTCAGGACCGCAGTGAGGCGGGGCTTATTAAGCGTTTCCGTGGAGATGGCGTGCGCTACAAGGCCAAGCTGATCGGGATTGATGAGGTGACAGCAGCACGCGGGGACAAGCTGTGCCAGGACTCCATGATGAAGCTCAAGGTGCGGATTTGTGTGTGCGTGTATGTACATGTGTGATTGAGTGTGTGTGTGTGTGTGCATGTATATGTGTGTGTTTTTGCCTCTCTGTATGTATCACTGAGTCTCTTCACTCATCTTTGTCAGATTTGAAGAGAACATGCTCAGCCATGTCTGTATTGTCTCCTAAATGAGTCATGGGAGCTGTCCTGACCTGTATGTGACTCACTTTGGGGTGGGGGGGGGTTGTAAAGAACTGACCAGACAGAATAAATAAAAGTCTACCCATATTATTCTGGAGCTCTTTGTAGAACGTTACTGTAAGGTTGATTTTATACCCTGCTGAGGCTTTGTACTTTT
Source organism: Sphaeramia orbicularis (assembly GCF_902148855.1). NCBI lineage: Eukaryota > Metazoa > Chordata > Actinopteri > Kurtiformes > Apogonidae > Sphaeramia > Sphaeramia orbicularis. Next base: position 38,307,177 of record NC_043973.1, read on the forward strand.
ATTTTCCCTCTAATGGGTTGCTGTATTTTTAGTGATGCTCACAGCTTTCTCCATTTATTCATACTTCTTTCGTGACCTTGGAGGCAAACTGGTGTCTATTCTCATACGTTTAAAGCAGTATATCCCTTGTTGAATTTTTCTTTTCTTTTTTTTTTTTTTTCATTTTTGCCGTGTGACTGCAAAAAACGCTAAACACCCAATTTGTCTGCCTTGTGTATGTCTTCTCATGTCAGTCACTACTATTTTTACAACAAAGCCCACAATGTTATACTTGCAGAGCATATGCAAACTGTGATAATGTGACCTAGATAATATTTTAGCCTGTTTTTTCACCAGATATTGGAAGTAAAGTGGGTTAAACTCAGCTGTAACTCACAATGCTACACAGATGTGACGAACAATCTTGTATTAATCCATAAAAACCCAAACATCCACTGGTGACCAAAACATCTACTTATGTAAACTGCTGAATAACTGTTCATCCATTAATCCTGTCAATACATGTAAATAATTGGCGTAAAATACAGTTTATCATCTTTTCATGGTCATCAGATATGATCCATTTGGATGTTCAGAGGCTCCGTAGTTACCATGGTGACACTGTCATCTTCTACAGCATTGATTCACCAGTAAAAACCATGGAGTTGGATCAATGACAGGGGTTGGAAACACTTGCTTTTATGTTCAGTTAATGATATATTTTACTGAAAAAGCCACTTTTTCTTCAGTTTTCTCTGTTTTCATATAACCTTTGAATTTATTCTGAGCTTTGATGAACATCTAAATGATCAACGAATTAAATAGAGTAAAATAGATGATTTTCACTGAAAAAAATGCAAAATGCAGAGAATAATGTTATAATAAATGGTGATAAATAATTTAGGAAAGGTTAAATAGAGAGAAAAATTGGGTTTACAGGTTGAAATTTACTCTACATTATACTTTTAACCCATAAAGACCCAGTGCTGCTTTTGTGGCAGTTCCCAAATAGATTTTTCTCTCTATCTAACCTTTCTTAAGTGATTTATCACCATTTATCATAATATTATCCTATCCATTTTACATTTTTTCAGTGAAAATCAGGTATTTTCCTATATTTATTGTACTGATCATGTACTTTAATCGTCATGCTGAGATTACATTTGAGGGTTATTAAACCAAAAACAGAGAAAACTCAGAAAAAAAGTGACTTTTTCAGTAAAATCTACCATAATCTGAACATAAACCAAGTGTCTCCATTCACTGTCACTGGTCCAACTCCTTGGGTTTTACTGGTGAATCAATGTTGTAGAAGATGACAGTGTTTCCACGGTAACTACGGAGCATCTGAACATCCAAATGGGTCATATCTGATGACCATGAAAAGATGATAGACTGTATTTTACACCAATTATTTACATGTATTGATAGGATTAGCGGCTCTAAGGTCATTAAACAGTTTAAATCAATTGATGTTTTTGGTCACTGGTGTTCATTTGGGTCTTTTTTGTGTTAATTAACATGTACTTTTGGATACAGTACTCTTCATCTCCTCATTTGTTCTTTCAAAAGTTTATTTTGTGGTGTTTCGTGGCAGCCGTGTTTATAGGCTCTAAAGCTGTGTTTTTCAACCTTGGGGTCATGACTCCAATTCAGATAGGACCCCCAGTTCAAATAGGGTCACCTGAAATTTGTAGTAATTGATAAAAAACAAAAAATACTGATGAAAATATGTTTTAATGATTCACTATATATTTCATTATAATTAAAACACCACACACTTTTCCTAATAAAAATGAAGTTCAAATAAAATGCAGGATATAATATCTGAGAGGGCATATCTTGATTGACCCGATCATGTGACCATGTGTGTTACTATGCTTCAACCTGCCCGGACACAGTCACACCGGACTGAACAGAGAATGGAAAGATTTCTTAACCCGCCTGGTCCTGCTAAGAGATCTCCAAGAGAAACTGAGAAGCAGACACCAAAAAGGTGCATTATATACATTATATAGTCTAAATGTTGTCTAAAATGAACCTTTAATACCTCCGCCAAGGAAGTTATGTTTTTGTCGGCGTTGGTTTGTCTGTCTGTCTGTTTGTGTGCAAGATAACTCTAAAAGTTATGGACGGATTTGGATGAAAATTTCAGGAAATGTTGATCCTGGCACAAGGAACAAGTGATTAAATTTTGGTGGTGATCGGGGGTGGGGGGGCCCACTGATCTGCCTTGGCGGAGGTCTGCGCTCTATGAGTGCTTTTCTAGAGAAGACAGCGCAGACCTCCGCCAAGGCAGCTCAGTGCCCCCCCCACCCCCCGATCACCACCAAAATGTAATCATTTGTTCCTTGTGCTAGTATCAGCGTTTCCTGAAATTTTCATCCAAATCTGGGGCACTGATCTGCCTTGGCGGGGGTCTGCGCTCTCCAAGTGCTTCTAGTTTGCAACATAGTATGGTAATTTCCCTTGGGATTAATGAAGTATCTATCTATCTATCGATCTATCTATCTATCGATCGATCGCATGATCAAAAACAAACAAATTTTTGCAAAAAAAAAAATGTCTGGGGTTGCCAGAAATCTGTGATATTAAAATGGGGTCACGAGCTAAAACAGGTTGGGAACCACTGCTCTAAAGTAACAGCAGGAAACTCTTACCACTCGCTTTGTTGTTGAAAAGAAGCAGCACATAAGCATCTTTCCAGTAGGTGGGCTATGGAATAAATCCTTCTCCAAATGGAAATGTATACTCGGCTTTTTCAGTATATTCTCTCCGACTGTGCTGGAGCTTAAATGTGTGGGAAGCCCTACAGTATATAGGAGCAGTACTGGCAGTGGGCGACACCTCTTATCGTTATATCCATTTGAAGTGATACGTCCAGTAATACAACTTTTTCACTGCCTTGATCTGACATTTCAGCACTGCCCTCCATATGACTCCAGTAGTCACCAGCCAGCAGCCAGTTAGAGTCAATGGAGCAGTCGATACAGACCTGCTATTATCTGGACAGGGAATAGAGAAGGGGACGGGGTCTTTATTGAGCTGCCTCTCGCTGCCTTGAGGACTAATCCACCAAATGGAGAAGCCGATGGCTGATTGACAACATACATCGACTATCCCGCCCGCCCGCCTCTTTCTCACTCACTTCATCTCTGTCTTATCTCTGTTGCCTGTTTTGTTCCACTCTTTCTGTTTAGCCTTACATGTCCCCCTTTTACCCAGTAATACTTAGTATTATGTGGCGGTAATATAATTACTTTCCTCAGTAACTGGTAGTTTTTGAGGGATTTATGTACGATTAGAAATTCAGTAATTACATCAGAGTTAATAAATATGAAAAAGCACTTCAAAGTTTATCATATTGGTTTATTTATTGTCATGCTGAGAGTTTAAAGCTACAGTGGGGAAATCAATGTCAGAAATTGAAAATACATTCCCTCCTCCTGCAGTTTTCTCGCTGTTCTGACTATATAAAGATGGACGACAAAGCCAAATGAAGCCAAAATATCACAGGTAGTAGGGCTGCAGTTTTGCCTCTGACACAAGCAGAGGAATTGGTCATTAATCAAAAGACATGTAATAGGCCAACATTTTACAGGTTTGATTTTCTTAATAAGGGTCTGTTTCCTCTTAGATTACAGCAAAGTTATTATGGAATTGTTGCAGAATGACAACAAAAAATATTTACCGACTCAACCCTTAATGGAGATTAGTTTGGACTCCTTTCAAGTAATAGAATGGACCAGTACTTGTTTCCCTATTTTCCAAGGGACAAGACTGCATACTGTTACAGCAGCATCACGGCCTCTGGAGTTCACCATGGCTGCTCTACATAGTGCTTATTTTTCCACAAGGTGTGTCATGGTGTATGAATCGGCTTGGCGTGGCGCTCCAGTTCCCTAAAAATAGAACAGGTCAGACTGACAGGAAGTCAGATACACAAAAGGCATAGATGAAGCCATCAATTTTCAGAATGAAGCATCATGTGCAGTAGGGCTGCAGCTAACGATGATTTTAATAATTGATTAATGTGTAGATTATTTTAATAAGCAATCAATTCATCAGACACACACAAAAGATTCAATTCTCAAACATCATTTGAGTTCTGAATTTGAGTTGATTCTAATTCGGTACAGGCCTATTTTGTTCATTGTTCTGGCTTGAAGTCAAAGGACAGGAGTGAGTGTTTAAAACGTTATTATGTTAAGTTATTTGATGATGAGAATGGGGGTGGGATTAATTCAGTTTTTCTTCTTCCCACTCTTTTTCGAGTGTAGATGAATGATTTTGGAATGTTGAATTTGCATGTATTCTATAAATGCTCGAAATAAACAACAAATGAATGAATGAAATGAATCATTTAACCCAAAGCAATATAGGCTGCAGCCAAGTCACAAATGATTACATCCCTGCAATGGCTTTAGGTATAGTTAGCGAACACTACCCCGCTACCTAAACTTGTTATGGCTAGAGAATAGCTAGCTATAGTCTTCAACCACCTCCGGTTATAGGCTGTCAAACTAGCATTGTATGTATTAGTTCCAGTCAACGATAGGTAATGTTAGTCTAGTGGCCTGATAAATGGAGATGGATGAAAATGTTATAATTACGACGACAGTGTCTAACTAGCTAGCGGGCTAAAGTAATCATGACACGTAGGCTACCTTAACGATAGGTTTACATTATGTTCCCGGTGACCACGGCAGCCCCAAAACATACTGCTCCATGGAATTTTGGCCATTTTTTTCCCTCCATATTCAAGTTTTGTTACGTAAATGGTGCACAATTTTTTGGCCAAACGGGGCTACTCAGCATCCGAAGCCTCAGCCATGCTGCCTGGTGTTTTCCTCTGTTACATTACACAGCGTGCAGGCATGCCTCAATGCCAAACGCACTCAAGACCCAATGAATCAACTGCCGAATTCATTACCAACTGTTTTAAGAATCAATTTGGATTGATTGAATCGATTCGTTGTTGCAGCACTAATGTGCAGAATCCTAATCCTATAAAATCATATCATCAATGTTCATAATAAAAATAGAGTTGAAATATTGAACCGAAACAGTGACGATGAACATGAATATATTTTTAACATGTAAACATTGCCACATAGATGTCATGTTAGTTATTTAGTAAATTATCCTGTAGGAAATTATCTTTGTTTCTATGGTAACAAATAAAAACAGACTCTGCAATAAAAATCTGTCATGTCAGAGCAAAGTGCTACACATAACAAGCAATTACATACAACAAACTGTATGCATATACACATATCACCTGATTATGTTTAACAGAACTATACTAGATGGTATGAATTGTCTCTAGGCACCAGATGACAGCCTATATTTCCATTCTGATGTCAGTAACAAATGTTTGGGATTACTTGCCCCTTCACCAACACTCTAGAGTCAGTACAGTCAGGACAGTATAGGACACAGGTGTCAAACATGCAGCCCGGGGGCTAAATCCGGCCCGCCAAAGGGTCCAATCCGGCCCCTGGGATGATTTTGTGAAATGCAAAAATGACATTTAAGATATTAACAATCAATGGTGTCAAAATCATTTTAGTTCACGTTCCACATACAGACACATACAGTCTAATTAGATTTCAAGTGGGTCAGACCAGTAAAATATTATCATAATAACCTATAAATAATGAAAACCCCAAATTTTCTCTTTATTTTTTTGGTGGAAAAAAGTAAAATTACATGAAAATGTTTACATTACTAAACTATACTTTTACAAAAAATGTGAACCTGAATGTAACCTGAACAAATATGAACAAACGGAAATGTCTTAAGAAAAGTAAATGTAATTTTACCAACATTCTGCCTGTTACTAAATCTTTTGTGCAGTTGTAATGCACGTGTAAATGATAAACTGATAAACTGAGGCAGAATATTGTTAAAATTGCAATTGTTTTTCTTAAGACAATTCAAATTGTTCATGTTATTCAGATTTTTAAGGAAACTTTGTAGATGTAAACCTGATCATAATATAATTGTACTTTTTTCACAGTTATCATTTTACTGGTCCGGCCCACTTGAGATCCAATTGTGCTGAATGTGGAACTGAACCAAAATAAGTTTGACACCCCTGGTATAGGAGAAGCACTTAAAAGAGGCAAAAAGATACCGTTCAGCTGTGTGGCCTATTTTATCCATGGTTGAAGCACAAAAATCAAGCAAAAATGCACAAAATAAGAGTCTCAGACAAACATAATGGGCCTCAGTCTAAGAAGATAGTCTAAACAGTGTGTCAAACTGACTTCCAAATGTCTGCATTTGTACGTCAACAGGCTCAGTTCACTGTTTTTTCTAACATGCAGCTTCACAATATCGGAACAGTATTTCCAAGGTGCTCCTTTGTAGAGTTACCCAGAATGATATTAAGCTAGTGTATTTCCAGAGCATATAGAGTGACTGCTTTTTCTCTTCATGAGGTTTCTCTGCATGAAGTGGTGTATATATTGTTTGTATCAAGGCTCTTCTGTCATAGCTCTGCTGAGCACCTAGTGGAAGAACAAGTACTATTTGTATTTGCTTGTACTTGTCATGAATAATCAGAAGAAGTAGCACAAAAGAGAGTAATTACATTTTTAAAGTTCGCAGATTAAAGCTGTCTTTCTCTTGTAGGCGTATAGGTGACTGTTTTCCTTTATCATCTCATTGACGGAGCAGAGGCTAAATGTGATTAATGCAACTGGATTTTTTAATTTGTAGATTAAATGAAAAGGTGCAGGGGGATGGGGGTGGGGGGGTGGGGGTGATGTACTGAAGAGGTCGACCACTCAGCGACAATACCAAGTCTGCAGATGTACTCATCACAGAGGGCAGGTTTTTTATACTCTCCCTATCTTTTTCCATTCTTCTGTCTTCTCCTCTCATGCAGGCTTTTGTTCTGTGAAAGATGTGTCAAGCGTAAAGGTTGGGTCAGACGGCGCAAAGCGAAAATGTTAATTGTTTTCTTTATTAGAGTTGAGAATTTAAAAAAAGAACCTGCTGAGATCCATGGGATGAAAAAAAAAAACAAAAAAAAAACACACACACTTCAAAGGCTGGGTTGGTTGTTCAGTCAGCACTCTGCGAAGTTGTCGGAGCGGGCTTGGTCGGTCAGCAGCGCGATCTATTCTGTCAGCAAATCTCACCTTATTGTTGTTAGCTTGCACTCACGTATGTCACGTTGAAACACAGTAGACCGACTTCAACTAAAGGAGAGATGGGGGGGGGGCTTGGGGAAAAAAAAAAGACGGCAATAATAATAAGACTCACATACAAGGCGACGGGTGAAGCTTCAAGAAAAGGCACATGAAAGAACATTCTGTCCTATCATACCTTATGTAACTCCTGTCACCCTTCCTCCTCAATCTTCCCCCATAATCTCGCCCCCCCATCTCCCACTGTCACACTCACCTGAGTCGGAAAAGAAGAAGGCTCACTGTCTTTGATGCTTAGCTCATATCCTTTCATCTCCTCATGTCGTTTCTTTTAATCTCCTGCAGGGAATGGCTTCTTCGGCACGTTCCAAAGGGGAGCACAAGCAGCGAGTCTTCTTGACGGTCTCTTTTGGGGGGATAAAGATTTACTGTGAAAGATCAGGGGTGAGTATCATGTCAGAGAGGGGCGAGGTGGGTGGGTGGGGTGGGGCGGGGTGGGGTGGGGGGGGCCCTTGGCACAACTGCACTGTGAGGCCTCTGCCAGCTGCTATGCTGTGAACCTACAGTATAGGACATCCAGAGGGCAGACACTTGCACGGTTCAGTTCACAACGGCTGCCAGCACCGCCATCTTGTAAGCCTGGCTGGCACGCTGCATGGTTGACATATTACCACGATTGCAGTACCTGCAGAGGTATCACAATTCACAAGAAATAAAATACAATCTTCTGTGCCGCATGCCAAAATCCATATTCATTCTCAAAAGCAAAAAAAAGAAGCACCAACATGCTTTCCACGGGGCAATTCGCCCTTTAGCTCATAAAAATTGAACTTGACAGCATATAATTGCAGGTCTTACATTTGATATTTGACCCTGGGTAAACCAAGGGTATGCTGCAGGACCTACTTAAGATCACTCAGGCCCTGTCTGCTTGCTAATGATAGCGCAGTGAGCAATGTTATGGTGATGTTATGAGACGGGCTGTTTCCGCCTCCATCCTGGCTTCCACCCCCCTGGCGGACTCAGAGGCCTGCTGTTCCATTACAGGATGATCGAGGGGCTCAGCTCCCCGTCCTGCGGCGTACTGTTGGCTAGATAGGCCCACTCTACTCATCAGCTCTAACCGATAATTAGCACTCAGTTCCACCCCTTAATGATCATTGCTGCTAATGCTAATTACACCATGGCTCCACCTCAGCCGTCGTTAGTGCAAAACTGATAATTATGCAACAGCGTTTGTCCCGTGGCTGTCGACCCCCACCCCACCTCCAACAGCCTATTCACAAAAACCCTCATCTTTGATAAAAATCTGTTTTCAATATGACTAGTGGTGACAGTGGAGCATTTTTCGCCTGTAATGAAAAAAAAAAAAAAAAAAAAAAAATCATTAAGCCTCTCTGCCACCACCAACCAGCTCACCAGCTCTGACAAGCTCATTTGTTGTTTTGGAAATCATGCCCCCTAATGCTCTTCATTTTATTTACTGATTACTCTCACTAAATAACACTCCACACTTAATATCCCTCTTGAGTTATTATGGTGGGATCACTCCAGCGAAGCAACATCAGCAAGCATTCCGATGGAAGTACTTTATGTAAAGCTGACATGAATCGAGTCGACTAGTCATATTAGTTTTGTATTTTACATTAATCTGAAGCATACTAGCGATGTTCCCCCTTGGATGCTTCCAATATCAGCTAATATTCAAATTAAAGCTCCTCCCCAGCGCCTAAGCTTATCTCTTCTAATAGCGTGGCGGTAGGTGGGTGTGCCGGAGTGACAGCAGAATTACTCTTCATGTATATACACCAGTGTGTGTTTATATTTTTGAGTTATCAGGACATTTTTATTTCTCCCCTGGGGTTTCACATGCCAATCCAGTGGATTTTAAAATGTCCACCAGACTGGCTGCATATGAAATCCTCCTAATATAAAGCTTAACATAAAATACATAAGAAATCAGAATAAAATATGTAGAAATAATGCCTGTCAAGGACTTAATAGAGTTATAGCCTCTATATACAGGGTGGGGAAGCAAAATTTACAATGAACATTTAGTTGTTTTTCCTCAGCAGGCACTACGTCAATTGTTTTGAAACCAAACATATATTGATGTCATAATCATACCTAACACTATTATCCATACCTTTTCAGAAACTTTTGCCCATATGAGTAATCAGGAAAGCAAACGTCAAAGAGTGTGTGATTTGCTGAATGCACTCGTCACACCAAAGGAGATTTCAAAAATAGTTGGAGTGTCCACAAAGACTGTTTATAATGTAAAGAAGAGAATGACTATGAGCAAAACTATTACGAGAAAGTCTGGAAGTGGAGGAAGCAACAAAAAACGTACCAAAGCTTTTATTAAAGCTCTCAAATCCAAAATCCTAAAGGATCCAACCAAATCCATGAGAAAAATGGCAATTGAACTTGAGGTAGACAACAAGACCGTTAGAAATGCAGTAAAATATGATTTGAAGATTTAAATTCTCATGACTTTCAATAAAGTAATTGGTCATACACTGTCTTTCAATCCCTGCCTCAAATGATTGTAAATTTTGCTTCCCCACCCTGTATACATATATATATATATATATATATATATATATATATATATATATATATATATATATATATATATATATGATAAAAATGTTCACATCAGTTGATTTCAGTAATTATAATGTCAAATATCTAATCGATATTTCTTAGTTTTAAGGCTGATGAAGAAACAAGACAGTTATTTGTAAGTTAAAATAAATATTTATGGTCAAAACAAATATTTCTGAAATCTAGAGTTAAAAAAATGTTTAGTTGTAATGACAAAAAAAATTCATTGTTAAGTAAAATTTAGTAAAAACAAACTCTGAAACATAACATGATGTGATCCAAGACTTGAATCAGTGTGTCCTGATACTTTTGTCCATGAATTTTGAGGTTAAATAAAATTAAAACACTAAAAAAAGACTGAAAAGGTAATTGCAATGTTTATCTGCCAAGTTCTTGTTATTTACCTCAAGGGTAAACAGATGATACAGCACATTGAGTTGTGTTAATCAACTTTTTCTGCAATAACAAGGTATAATGATTGTGAAAAAAAAATCATTCATTCGTTCATTTATTTGTTTTGAGCAGAAGAAAAAAATTAAGCATTTTTTTTGTGTACAAGGAGCTAATATCTGAGCAAATACGTGAATAAATAACAATGATCAAGACAAAATAGCAACTGCCATGTACACTAGTAATCACAAAATCAATTCAATATGCACTGCTCAGAAAGGAGTGGGAAGAAGAACACTTAAAAATAAATAAATAATAAATAAATCTGCAAGCTTTCAAACAAACCAACATGGCACACATAACTTACCTTTTTTGACCTGACCTACTTGGCCTCCACTCCTGCTTCTCTGTCATGTAGTTACTCCTGCATCACCACTCAGTCCACGAAATCAGCTACATCGCCAAGGACACACGGGACCACCGCGCCTTCGGCTATGTCTGCGGGAAGGAGGGCCACCACAGGTTTGTGGCCATCAAGACCGCTCAGTCAGTGAGTACTTTTTCATTCTCCAGGAGATGTTTGAGGACAAGTTGAGGGTAACTACATAATGTAAATTGCCAGTAAGTAAAGTTTCTTTTTAATCTCCGACTGAACATTTTATCCTTAAAGCTGTTTGACCAGACAATTAAATATTCATACTTTGCAGCTATGCACGGTCTATCTGGTTTTTAAAATGATTAATATTATGAGAGAAAAGTGTTTGCAAGTGCTTTACACAAGTCTGATTCCAGGTCAATTCCAGGTCAAATCAGTTGACTTAATGTAGAAAACATGGGAATGATTGAAGATTTCATTCCTTTATCTACACAATATAGACAAAAATATTATGAGACAGCACATTTATGGCTTGAATGCCTTCCCATTCCTGCTAATATGAAATGATTATACAATAAAAATGTTCACGTCAGTTGTTTTCAGTGATTATAATGACAAATATTCAATCAATATGTCTAATTTAAAGGTTGATTAAGAAAACAGACAGTTATTAATTCATAAGGACCCAGTATTACTTTTGTGTCAGTTCCCAAATGAATTTTTCTCTATATTTAACTTTGCTAAAGTGACCATTTATTCTAATATTATCTTCTGTATTTTGTGTTTTTTCAGTGGCAATCAGGTATTGTCGTACATTTAATTTACTAATTATGTCAGTGTTCATAAAAGCTAAGAGTAAAGTTGAGGGTTATTATATCAAAAACCGAGAAAACTGAAGAAAAAGTGACTTTTTCAGTAAAATCTATCATTAACTGAACATAAACTAAGTGTGTCCATCCACTGTCATTGATTCAAATCCATGGGTTTCACTGGTGAATCAGTGTTGTAGAAGATGACGGTGTTTCCACTCATTTTTTGCTAAAATGAATATAAAGGGAGCTCGCAGCACCTGGAGGGTTCAGATTCAAATTTTTGGAACTATTAGGGTCCAAATACACAAATAAATGAACCAAAGACTAAGAAAAGTGGGTTTAGCAAAATATGACCCCTTTGAATCATTAATCACCATTCATCATAACATTATCCTTTTTTACTGGTTTTACTGGTGAATCAATGTTGTAGAAGATGACAGTGTTTCCACGTTCACTACGAAGCCTCTGAACATCCAAATGAGTCATATCTGATGACCATGAAAAGGTGACAAACTGTATTTTACACCAATTATTTACTTGTATTGATAGGATTAGTGGATGAAGAGGTAATAAACATTTTACTTCAGTTAATGGTTGTGGTCGCTGGTGGATGTTTAGGTCTTTAAGGGTTAAAATGAATATTTATAGCCAGAACAAATCTTTCAGAAATATAAAGTTAATTTTTTTTTTTTTTTTTTTTAATTTTCAGTTTTTTGAGTAAAATTTTGTAAAAGCAAACTCTGAAACATAACATGACATGATCCATGACCTGAATCAGTGTGTCCCAATACTTTTGTCCATATAGTGTATGAGTTTTGAGGTTAAAACAAGACTTACAGTGATTGCAGCAAACTGTAATCTGCCATTTTCTCGTGACTTACCTCAACCCTTTCATGCATGAATTATTACAGTCTTAATCAAGATTTTTTTTTTTTTTCCTGAGTGTTTTTATTCTTCTTTAGACATGGAAAAAAAAAACAATGTGGTTGAAAATTTTTTTTATGAATCTATTTTTCGTGGAGTTCCAAAAATGTCCACTCAGCTTGACACCATGCATTTAATTTTTGAAGCAAAGAAACATGTATTTACTGATATATTGTATGAAAACTATGATATAAAAA